>NC_020405.1:3016165-3057072 GCF_000321355.1 Plasmodium cynomolgi strain B
AACATACCATAAAATTAGCTGCAAAAGGAAATGTACTCATGATCGCATTTTAATAGGAACAGAATTGTCACTGTGTAGTTATTAATATAGGTGTCTATGCATAAGTAATCTTTTTGCCTACTATTGGAGGGAGAATTTTCATGTTGCCCCCCTCGATGCGGTTAAAAGACATGGAAATATAAAACATGGAAAAAAAAAAGAAGGGAAAAAAGGATAAAGCTTCTAAAAAGGGTTTGGGAAAGGAGAAGAAAGATGACGAAACAGCGGGTACGAAATTGATAAAGACATCCGAATGGGATGTGAATGGGGAGACTAGATATTTTGAAAGGGACCAAAATGATGATGTGCTTCCTAACGAAATGCCCTTCATTGAGAAGGAGGTGGGGAGTGAAGAAATAAATGAGAGGAAAATGAAAAAGGAAGTTGATAAGCTCCCTCATAATGGGAACAAAACAAGTAATACAAATAGTTTGACATTCTTGTTAAGGGGATAATACACATACATATGCACGTTCACACGAACGCACATGAGTGTATACACGTGAGTCCATGCACACCCTTTCGTCCGAATGTTACACACTGCAGACAAGAGAAGAAGCGAAATGGAACGACGAGACACAGAGGATTGCAAAACTAACAACAGAGAGGATAAAGATAGCTTGTTCTCCCCTTCAAATGAATTCATGTTGACTAACTTGAAAAATAATGAAATTTTCGAAAGCAATCTTCCAACGAGTATAGGAGAAATATCTCCCCTTAAAAAAACAGAATTTTTTGCAGCGGAAAAGGGGAAGGGTTGCCATGTGAAGGGGCTCAACAAAAGTGTCCAATTTTTAGAAGATATGAAAGGATTTAAAATGAAGAAGCAGAGAATGGAAGACCTTGTTATGAACATAGGAAATAAAAAGGAAGATAATAATGGACCCTCGAATGGGCGCGACAGTTTAAAGGCTGGATCTAAGGTTGAAGTGACATCCCCTCTCAATATAGAAGTAATAAGAAAATATTTTTACACCCATAAACTTAACATTGTTAGTGTTCAAAATGATGGAATGTTTTTTTTTTGGAGGGTGGTGATGGTGGTCGCGAAATCGCGTACATGTGAGTCACTCTGTTGATGAGTAATTCCACGGTTTGTTTACGCCTTAGAAGTGCCCTGAATGACCCACTTTTGAAATTTCGTGTCAACTTATTTGGTGGCTATGTCCACGGGTTTACTCTGCCCATTCGGCATACTTCAGGCGTGGTTTCATTCCGCAGCTTCTGCAGTGGTGCATATTTTTTACTTTTTTTTTTTTTCTTTTCCATCGCAGGAAAAGGAAACCCTGTCCTACAAGCTAAAGAAGCAGAAAAAAATTGAAAAATAGTAAACATTGTTTAGACAAAAATTAAGCATCATCACATGAATGTGTAAATGTCTGTTGAGGCAAATTTTACACATTTCTTTTTTTTTTTTTTTTTTATTGCCCTTCCTGCATAATTACGACCGAAAAACAGCAAGCTGAGCGGCGAAGAAAAAGATAAGTACATGAAAAAGTACATGCTCAAATTGGAAAAGCAGTACAAAAAAAAAAAAGACGAAGATTTAAAAAAGGAAGTAGAAGAACAGAAGGAGGAAATAAAAAAATATCAAGAAAAGGAAAACACGTTCCTTAATTATTTAAAGAACCCCAGGTTGAATTTGTCCAAAACGGAGGATTTGAATGACTACTTGTGTATTAGTCCCACTACAGTAGTAAGTTGGAATTCGCTGCATATTCTCACAGCTGGTGTTTTTCTGAATGGGGGAAAACAAGGAGAAAATGTGTTAGGCAGGTTGGACAATACGTTTAGAAGCACACTTCGCTGCACACACACGCGCGCGGCGCTGCCCCTCCACAAAGTACTTTACAGACGTAACCAAAGACGAAACGATGACGAGGGACCTACTAATCACGAACAAAGGCAGTACACTGCTGCACGTCATCATAGTGCCACCATCCACAAGCCACTTTCACATAAAAGACATCATTAATGTGTACAACAAGAATGAGGAGAATTCCAAGAACAATTTGAACAATCAAATAGCCCCTGGACATTCTTTGAAGGTAAAGAGGGAGCGATCAATATGGTCTGCATCATAAAATGTGATAATTAACCTGTGTAAGGACAAATACACGACATTTTTCATTCCCTTTTTTTTTTTTTTTTTTTTCCCCTATTGGGAAGATCAAATTAGGTTACAGCGCTTTCACCCTGAAGCATCAAAGGGACCAAATAAAAATACTGTCGGAAGCCGGGAACAAGACGATAGACGTACATATAATTAAAATGAGAAAAAAAGACAAAAAAAAGGGGGAATTAGAACAAGAGAGTGTACACTAAATGTGCATATATATATGTGCCACTTTTCGCTTTTATGTGAACTGTCAATTCTTTGCCCCAAGCGAAATGAGTCTTTTCGGAAGCTTCCCACAAAAAGGGCATATCACGATATTACCCCTTTGCAGATAAAAGCGTTTCGCTCAATGCCAAAAATGAAGTTCCAGAAAATTTTTAATTTTGGCCCCATTCGGTCTCACGAGAAGAAAAAAAAATCGTAACCAATTTGGGAAAAAAAAAAAAGAAATGAATAAAAGAACATGTCGTGGGGTCCCCAAGACGGCTCTCCACCACCTCCATAGACCTCTAACCATTTTTGATGTCCACCCAATTAACTATTTTTCTTCGCATTTTATCCCTTCCCCCATGTAACAGATTTTATATCAAGAACGAAGGACAAGAAACAAACGTACTGATATTACCGAGGAAGCTATTTAGCTTTTATGAGAAAAAGGAGAAAATTGAAAGGGAGGAAAACATATTAAATTTGCTCATAAAAAAGAAGGAAGATTCAAGGGAGGTTCCCCAAATGGGGGAAAATAACGAAGCTGGAGAAATTATTCAAGTGAAGGAAAAGGAAGACACATACTACACATTCAATAATGTAAAAAGTTACTCTCGGAATTTTCTCTACTTATATCAAAATTTGGCCAATAATTTTGAGAAACTATATTTTGAAAATATTTTGCAAGATTGTTATTATTTGAACTTGAAAAGGGAAGAGGAGAAGGTCGTTACTTTTGCGTTTAGGTATGGGTGGAGAATAGGCACTTTGCATTTTTCCACTGCTCGTTTTGTTTTCGAGAAAGATGCTCAGTCTGTGTGAGAGGGGAGCCATACTTCTAAGAGATTTATTGGAACGTGAATTCGTATATGTTGGGTCTATACATATATTTTTACTCGTGTTTACAAATGCTTCCCTATGTATGCACTCCTGCACAACCTTCACCAACGCAGAAGCGGAAAAATAGGAGTTTACGAGAAGGATTACCTCATTGTAACGGACATCGAATGCGACTTTGGCGAACTGGTAGACAAAAGAAAATGTGACTTTTTGAACTGGAATCAAATGAACGTTTTTCCGTTTTGCGTTAAAGCCTTGGTGGAGCCGCTGCTCTTAAATTTGGTACATATAAATGGGAATAATCCAGGTGGGTTCGCCTTTTCCTTTGTTCCCTTTTTTATGCTATAATTTTTTCAAAATATGGATCAAGCTAAAGATGAAGTAGTAGAAAAACACGTTTTTTTTTTTGTGTTTTTTTTTTTTTTTTTTGTCGTATTTTACACAGGGGAGTGTTACGAACGGAAGGTAGCAGAATATCTGCAAGGGGGAAGAAGAGACAACTTGAGTTACTTTTTCTACAGCACTTCTTTGCACTCGATTAGTTTTCCGGATATCCAGGTAGTCACTCATAGTTTAGCAAATGTTGCGCCACACATATGTGCTTATCTGCGTGCTGCTGTAACCCCAGGGGGTTCCTTCCCACGGACTGGTTATTCACGTGAAGGGTACTTCCCCCACTGATTTAAGGTTAACAGCGGGTACAGCGTTGCCGAAGTGGAGGTCTTAAACAACGGGCTGATTGACCTAAAAGTGTCATGTAGCATATACGTAAAGGCAAACTCGGAAAGGGAGGAGAAGCAAACCATTTTGGACAAAGAAGACAAAGGGATGTACTACTACAACGAGGTGTTCGATGTTACGTGTCCACATTTATTATACGATAAAGTAGCAGAGGGGAAATCCTCACCAAAGGAGGAAGAAAGGAAGAAAGAAAAAAGGAAAAAAAAAAAAATGTGCCCTGTGTATATATACCCAAATAATTTCACCTTGTCGTATAAAAAGAGGCAAAAAGTATATATCATTTTCAAGCCTCAAGAAAAACACGAAAATTACAAAAATTATTGCTTCCTTTTGGTGATAAAAAATTTGAGCAAGGGATCGGATATAAGCATTGGTGATTTGTTAGAAATACAAAAAAATGGGGGAGAGGAAAATGGCGGATTCCCTCTAGTGTGCGTTAGGGAGAATAAAATAATTAAAAATAAAAAATGGAATCAACGATTCGAAAATGACATTTCAAAGTATGAAGACTCGTCTTCACCAGAGGGTGGCACATGTTCGAGTTACTCCGAGATAAGTCAAGATGAAAGTTTAAAAAAAAAACAAAATAAGAAGAAGAGCTACTTTGGGAAGAAAAACAGGAAAAAAAAATTTGTCGCGTTTTGCATGAATGTCTACGCTAATATAGTTAAGCCCAATGTACATGTAAAGACGAAAAAATTGACCAAGTGCCTTTTGCTAAATCCGCTGCATTTATATAAGACCAGTTTTACTATAAAAAATGGAAGCGATTTTTATGTTAATTACTGCTTTGAAAATTTAATTCATTTGGATGGTTTGTCTAAAGGGGGAAAGGGCATTTCGTTTGAGAAGCATAGCGGAGTTGTTGATGGAGAGAACACCAACGCGTTGAAAGGTGAAGAAAAAGAAACGCCTATCCGTGATGGAATTCTCGACGATGTTGCAGAGAGTAAACGGAAAGAGGACGACCCTTTTGCCGACAAAGAAGCGTATAAGATATGTTATTACAACTACGTAGATGTTCTGCGTGATATACGATCAGCTAAAAAAGGGGGCGAAAAAAGCATAACGGAGAGTAGAAGCAGGAGCGGCAGAAGCAGCGCCGATCAGGCAAAAACAAAAATAAGCGAAGGGGCAGATAATAGGTCGGATGGCAGCGAGTTGGAGAACAACAAGGCGGTTGACAAAAAGGGAAACGCAGATAAAGGAATAGATCAAATGTTAAGTAAGAAAAATATGAAAGGGTGCCAATCTAGCGGGGAAGCGAGTATCCCCCCAGACAGAGAATACTTTCTCAATTTGAACAAAAGGGTGATAAAATATTTTTACGAAAGGGGAAACAGTGATGCAGTTAGCATGTACGTGTTGGTTAAAAATGCGTCCAATGAAATGTTTAAAAGGGAAAAAGAGGAAAGGGGGGAAAATGGGGAAACTTTGCAAAGGCAGCAAAGAGAAGAACGCGATGGGGGTAAGAAGTGGACAAAAAAGGTAAAGAATAAAAGTGTAAACATTCTCAAAGTTGAAGAAGGGGAATACTGCCTAAAACCACATGAGAAAAAAAAAATCCTTTTATATTTTCTAGTGAATCATTACGGATACCACGAAATGAACATGAACATAATTTTTTACATGGGTAAGTATATGCTGGAAAAAAAAGTTAGGAGGAGAATATTGACCAAGTGCAAAGGAATCGAAATAAGTAGAGACTCTTTCGTCTTCCGCAATAGTTACTCCCATTACTGTTTTTGCAACATGGTGAAAATTGAAAACTTAGATAAAGACTTAAAACTGATGAAGTTGGGTCAGACATCTGAGAAGAAGTGCGGGTTCGTCACCTTGTATATGCTTTATTTGTCTGCCTTTAAAAATAAGGGCAAAAAAAGGAGCATAATGAAACGCGAGGATCTGCTTAACCATTTCAGGAGAAACTTTCTTTTATTTTTAGAAAATGAAATAGACAAGAGTTGTGTTAAGCAGGAGGGTGACGGGTATCAATGCGACTTGTGCAGGTGTTCCTTTAAATACGATTGTTGCATCCACTTTTTTGAGAGTAAATTTTTGGCATGTACCGATGGACATGGCTATTCTTACCAGTTTGGTCAGGAAAAATACATAGTGGAAAATGGAAAGATGGCTAGTATGATGGAAGAACCTTCTCGTTGCCACCACCTTAGTGACAACTTGCAAGGAATTTACAAATATCACGCGGAAAAAGATTTGTATATACATAACGGAAAGGCAGAGTTTGCGGCGCACCTCTTGATGTACCCATCCAATTTGTTATTGCTTCCGTTAAGAGAGACGGTTTTTCTCTTTTTCGTCTTCCTCCCACATGCGGGAAGTATAAGTCCCCTCCTCAGCGTAATGCAAAGAGGGAGAGGCAAAGCGAGAGAGGCAAAGCGAGAGAAGCAAAGCGAGATAGGCAGCGCTGCATGCACAGTGGGGCATTTCTGATGCCCAGCGAGCGGCTAAGAAGTGACACAAAAGTGGCTAAACAAAACGTTGTCATCATTTGTATTAGTGCCCATTGGGGCCTTTAAGTGGGGACCCCCATTTGCCCCTTCTCTTTCGCGCCCCCGCTTAACGGCTCACTCCTTCCAATTTTCCCTGCAGATAAATTGGAACGCATTTCGAAGAGACATCTTAATTGAGGGAGAGTGCAAAAATGGAAGTGTAAAAATAAAACATGACAAAAAGTTACGCATTACTAACCCTGCTGACACGAAGAGGGGAAAGAATTACGTAGGAATATGCAGCGACACATTCCACGTGAAGGTAAAAAATTTAAACGAGTTAGACATTTCTTATGAACTGTGCCAAGTGGGTAACAACGAATTTGAATATAATTATCATAAAAAGGAGTATGTGGTGGTTTGGAATTGTACTCCCAAGTTGGATTACTACTATGAAGACTTCTACACCTTTGCGAAGGTTAATAACTTGAAAAGGGGAAAGGACAAGGGTTTTTTTTATCAAAATGGGGAAGAATTAAAAGAGGAAAATCCCTCCTGTGCTATGAAAAACAGCGTAGAATATATGAAGGGGGGTCCCCTTTTGAAAGGAGAACATTCCATGGAAGAAGATAGGCCAATACACGGCTGTGTCATCATGGCGGATTGTCACTCAAATGAAGTAAAGGGAAATCAAAGCAAAACGCATGAATTTAGATTACTGCTCTTTCACGATGATGACACAACGAAAGATAACAATTTTGTAAAATTGAAATTTCCAGTAAAATTGAACTATTTTCATTATCGAGAAGTTATAAAAGTGTCTTGTTATTTTTCCAGACACACATTTGATTTTGTCCTAATTAGAGAAGAAGACTTATTGCTATCTTTATTTAGCTATGTCAAAATGGTTGTTTGTGAGGGGGGATGGTGCAAAAAGGGGTCCATTACTTGTGTAGGAAATGAGATAGAAGGGGAGAAGGGAACGAAGACAAACTCGACAGAATCGTTTGTAAACGAACTTATGGACGAACTGCACTTTATAAAAAGAGAAAAAAAGGATGACCAAATGTGTGGGGAAACAATCAATGAATATTTCAAGCAAATGAAGAAGTTTTTTCCTCCCAATTTTGATGAAGATGTGCTGGCAGAGTTTCAAAATTTTGTGCTCCAAATGGAGTCAACATTTGAAGCAAAGGAAATGGCATGTGAGAAAATAAACACAGGGGAAAAACACACACATGGTGTGGATGGAAGAAGGGAAGGAGAAAAACCTTCCGATGAAATAATTCACCAGGGAGGTTTAAGTGCGGATGGTGATTTCTCCCATGATAAAGGTGAATATACAAACAGAAGGGAAAATAAAGGGATGGAGAAACTTGTGTGGGTACATAAACTCCTGCACGGTTTGAACAATAAAGTCGATTACAATTTTATCGATTTTGTGAGGAGGAATAAGCGCGAAATGGACTTTAAGTACGAACGGGGGGAAATCACAGGGGTGCACGACGTCGTAGGTGCGGGGGAGGCGGATGTGAAAAAGAGGCGAGAAGGGGGGAAATTGAAGAGGGAGCAGATGAACAGTGTAAAACGAGACAAAATAAACGCAGCAAAAATGGACGAAGAGGAGAAATGCCACCCTTCAGATGAAGCCACAAACTTATTCAAAAGCTACTTATGCGAACTGAATAAAGAAAATGGCACCATATATATAATAGTAAGCAACAAGAACAAATATGACCTTCGCCTGAATCTGCGTTCGCCCGCGCACATAAATGATAGCATAAATGAAGCATTCCACTTGTGCATAGATAATTTAATTATGAGGAAGGAGTGGCCAGGGATTTCCCGTTTTGTAAGTGAATACAAATTGGGTAAAGGAGAAAGTGCGCGTTGTAAGGCGGTCAATTTAGATAGCGTGAATTGTGGAAAGTACAGCAAATTAAAACACTTAAGCGCTGCATATTTAGGGAAAAACGAAAAAAAGGAAGACCACTATTATCAGTACTTGAGTAACGTTCTACGCGAAAAGAGGGAATACTGTTTTGGCTTAAGAAATAACTTTTTTGTGGACTTTTTCCAATTCGAAAATGTATTAAGTTCCATGAAAAGTTCCTTTATAAAACTACACTTGCATGCAGACAATGTCAATTTGTATGAGGATAAAATTACGTTGAATTTGAGCAAAAGCGAAAGTTTTCAAAATATTTATTGACTCCCAAATTAAATCGCTGCACTTGTTGAGTCCACACAGGGAAACGAAAAATGGCGATAAATGCATTTTTGTTAATTCTATTTTTATAAATAAGGAAATTTTTAAAAAATTCGAAGAACTAAAGAGAAACAATAAAGATGAAGAAGTAGACAAAATATGCGAGTGTTTTGAAGAAATATTAAAACCGCAGGAAATCAACATTTTTAACTCGTCTAATTTGAGGAAAAGGGTCCATTACACTTTCAGCAAAATTTATCACATTAGGAATGAAAAGAGGGGAAGAGGAAAAAAAGGTGTAGCAGAAGGGGAAGTATCGGCACAAAGGGGGTGTAAAGGAGAGAAGAAGATTGACGAAGATTCAAATGAAAGATATGAAAACCGATGCGGGGATGGTGAGACAACGGAAGATTCCTCCCACTCGTCCGACGCCGCAGGCATCGCAGACATTGCAGATATGGCTGATGAAGGGAGCGAAATCAGAATTGAGTGCGCGAACAAGTATATGGATAAAAACGAGAAAACAAAGGTGAAACTATTTTTGGAAAACGTTTTACATAAAGAAGGGAAACACTTATACAAAATTGATTGCAATTATAGCTATGCCAATCTAATGGATGCCACCTCTGAAGTTAAAAGTGAATCTGCTTGCGATGCTTTAAATGAAAAATTAAAGAAGTTGCTCTCTCTGCAGTTTTACCTATCGGTTAATGTGGAAAAGCCGAGAATCACGCTACTACATAACAGTAAAATGTAATTAAAAGAGGCAATTTTAGTAGATAAGGACGCGTATCGAAAGAAGTACGCCAAGGGGAAGGATAAACATACACATGAGCGTGCGCGTAAATTCGAATAGACATATACATGTAGACAAGCGTAGACCCCATGGCATCTCCTACAGTGACAATTTAAGCAGTTAAATGGACACCTATTAAAAACACATAGCACATATGAACACCGTTTTTTGCTTCATTCATTTCGCTTTTTTTCTTATTTTTTGGTAGCTCTTACGACAAGAGAGTAAAATTCGATTTGAATTATTTCAACAAAAAGGCGTACAAAAGAATTGATAAAATGTACAAAAGCCAAGTGATTAATGACATATTATATGAAGACGTGAACGAAGTAAATGAATACTTTGATCAGGTTTTTTTGAGAAACAAAAATCTGAAGTTGTATTTTTGCAATCAGCAGGACATTCCTTTTTACTCGTACATATACACGAAAAAGTTCCTTCAAATAAAAAGTGTCTACATAGATCACGAAGAGTTTGACCATTCCAACACGAAAATTGTAAAACAAATGCGCACCATATAAGTCATTACTGCTTTGTCAGTTTTGTATGAATTCGTATTTTTGTTTGTGTTGCACGTTGGGGAGTCCACGAAGGAATTGCCCTCGCGACTACATGGATGTGTATGTGCATATATGGATGTGTGTATGTATATGTGAGTATACATACCCACGTTGCACGTTCGCGCCCCCTTTTCAGTACCACATTAAGAGCAAAGTTAAGGTCTGCGTAAAGCTAGAAGTAGATGAGCTGAAGCTGAAAAATGAACTAAAAAACAACCCAAGTCGTAATTTGCCCCTGAAAAATAAAATAGAGAAAAAGTACATACAGGAAGATTTTTTAACATTCCAATATTTAACAAGTAAAAGGCAACAAATGTTTTGTGTCGAATGTCATTATAACGTGCCCTTTTTAATCATCAAAGAGAACCAGCACATATTTCGAGAGTTTAACAACTTGAAAAGGAAAAATCAGAAAATCGAAAATTGCAGAGAGCTGAACGAAATTGAGAGCAACCTTTCTGACAAAATAAAGGCAGGGAAAATAATATATAGCGAAATTGAAATGAGGAACAGCGTCTATTTTATTTCTATCAGCTTTAGTGAATTAAAGATGTACAAACTTTGTCTGTTTTTGTTTAACACGACGAGAATTCCGGCCACATGGGCCGTAAAGGAGGACGACCCACCCAGCGGAGTACTACTTGGAAAAAAAAAGGAAAAAAATACGAAAAAAGAAAGGACGAAAAAACAAAACTTTTCCTCTTGCAAATATAATGCTGAAACGTTCACACATAGAAATCTCCTTTTTTTTTTTTTTTTTTCCTTATTTTTACGAAGCAGAATTCTTACTCTTTAAAAGGCGCCGATAACAAAGTATTTCACTTCAGTAAAACGAAAGACATCCTATTTGGAAAAACGTACGACATGCATGACGTGAACCTTGGAAAAGACGAAAACTGGAATAACCCTTTTCTGTTTCCCGATTACATTATAGTAACATTCACGTAAGTCTTTTTTTTTTTTCTTAGTACTACTTATCTTCCCGCATTTTAATTATACATGGATGTAAACAATGCTACGTGCACATTTTTCGCCTTATCGACGCAGGCCAACCAGCAAGAGCGACGTAACAAAAAAATACTGCATTGACGTGGCCGATGGCGAAGAGATAGATTTTTATTTAAAGGGAGTTTATATACCAAAAAATGATGAACAAACGAAAAACAGTTAAAATTTTGTGAGGGGACAAAAAAATTAAACTAAATTAAATTAAAGAGCAAAGGGGGGGAAATCAGAAGGGGAGAAGTGGTAGGGTGGAGAAAAGGCAACGTGGCAAGTGACCATGTTGCGAAGTAGGCAAAATGACCACCATGGGATGGCTAGCTTTTTTTATTATTCAAAAAAGCTTTGCACACAAAATAAAAAAAAAAAAAAAAAAAAAAAAAACTAGCTATTTAGCTGCGAATGTAGCAATTTTTTTTTTTTTTGTTGGCATTGTAAAAATAACCCATTCCTGTTCACAGTTTTATAGACGCGACGAATCTTCATTGGTGACCACCAACTGGTGGATAAAACAAAACCGTTTTGGGTGGCCGATGGAGCAAACTTCTTACCAACGTATTCGCCTTATTAATTCTTAACCTTTTCTTTGTTTTTTACTTTTTTGATCAGTTGAGTCCTTTTTCGTACTGTCTCCATTTTGCGGGTAGTGGGCCATGGATGGCCCAGGCAGAATTTTATTGTAAATATTATGAATATAACTGTAGACGTCTTCCTCCTTCTTATTGGTTTTCTTATTCTTCGTGTTTTTTTTATTTTCATTTAATGTGTGTTCATTTATTTCTTCGTCAATTGAGCCAAAAAGATCTGGTCTGTTAATGACAAAAAGAGATAAATTTCCTTCAATGTCTTCAAGGGGAGTGAAGGATGCTTCCTTCTTTGCCTTTTCATATAGCTTATCTTTCTGTTCTTTCCACTGCGGATCCAATAATAACGTTTTCAAATGTTTCGTCATATCGTTGATGTCAATTGGTTGATTTGTGATTGGGCACAAGTGCATGTTTTGATTGTTTAGGCGATGTTTTTTTGATTTTTCGTAATTCTTTACAACTATGATTCTTTCTTCATTATCATCGTCGTCATCGTCTTCCTCGCCGACCTTCCTCTCCGCAGCTTGCTCTTCATCTAATGTGTTATCGCCTTCTGCGCCATTAATTTCTTGGTTCATTTTTTTTCCTTTTAGTCCCTGTTTAACGTATTTTTTACCCGCAACGTTTTCCTTTTCTTGGGAGCTATCTAAGGATTCCTCTTCGTATCCATTACTATGATGTTTGTCTCTCATTTTAATTCGTCCCATCCCTTTTTCGTAATATTCCTCCTCTCCTGTTTGATCGGTATACTGCTTATCCGTATCTGCATCAAATGTTTCATTGTCCATTCGTTCCATCATGTCGTCATCTGCGTAAACTGTTTTGTTTACATTGCTATCATGATAAGAGATGTTTTTAATTTTTTCCAAATTTGTGTACTTTTTATCCGTATCGAATAGCTGACTTAGGACATAATTTTCGACATTGTTAAAGTCAATGGACTGGGGAAGATAATCGTCATTTTCGTCAAAGTTAATTGTTTCCACAACGGAGAAGTTTGTCCAATCGTAGAAGGTATCACATTTTGTTTTTTGCTCCATTTTTCTTTCTTCTTCTTCCTTCTTTTTCATATTAAAATTGTAAACACTGTACGAGTAGTTTATAATGTCGCTTTTGTTCGTGGAGTATTTTTTTAATTTGTTTATTATGTCATCATTTGGAAGTAGGCACTTCACATATATATCGATGAGTTTTGAAAATAATTATAGTATAGATTATTTGCTCGCAAAAAATCATACTGATTGTTATTTTTTTCTCTGTTTATGAGTTCATTTAAAAATTGATTTCCATTCCTTGCAACAAATAACGCTGTTGTTTTGATTAAATCGACGTCGACTGAGCTGATAAATGGAGTTGTAATTGTGTATATATCTTCCTTTACTTCAATTTTTTCTTCTTTCTCTTGTGCAATTTCCTGATTCGACTGATCATTTATGGCATAAATAATTTTATTTTTTTCTTGTTTATTGTCTTCTTTTATAAAATCGCATATTTTTAATATGTGTTCATTATTACTGGCTTTGTTTAGATCTTCTCTTTTTTTTATTTCTAAAATGGCTTTGGGGACTAAACTTTTTTCCTCTGCCCCTATGAATAGCTCATGTAGCTTGTACTGATAATAGTAAAAGTAGGGGTGCGAGGGATTTATAAAACTGAACTGTTTTTCCTTCTCCTTGTATATTTTTTGCTCGAATATTTTTCCATTTTTTTTAACGAAAGCGGCTGTTTTGTCAATAACACTTTTCATGCTGGTTGGTGGCATGGTCATTTCTCCCTCCAGGAAGTCGAGTCTCCTCCGCATAACATCAT
Source organism: Plasmodium cynomolgi strain B (assembly GCF_000321355.1). Taxonomy (NCBI): domain Eukaryota; phylum Apicomplexa; class Aconoidasida; order Haemosporida; family Plasmodiidae; genus Plasmodium; species Plasmodium cynomolgi. The sequence goes on from NC_020405.1 coordinate 3,029,528, forward strand.
AATCTTTGACGTCCACGTCGTCATCGAATAAGCTTCCCTTAACTGTGGCCTTCTCCATTTTTCACATATATGTTTGTACTGTGTGCGTGTCGTCTTTTTTCACTGTGGATGGTAGATATTTGTCATTTATGATGTCTCGTTTTTTTACAGAATTTTATTCTGTTTGTTTGTTTGTTTGTCTGTCTGTTTGTTTGTCTGTCTGTCTTTTTTTTTTCCTCCTTGGGATTAGCGCTATGGTGTGAATATTTTGCAGCGCTTACAGATGGGAAGTTTTGTTTTTTTCTTGGTGTGCCTTCTACGGTGCAGAATTATTCTTCTGTACGTTTTTTTGATTTGCCTTTTCCTATGGCTGTATATTTATTTAATTCGCGCTTACTCTAAAATGGGGGGTAAACGCGGATGAGGACGCTTCGCCTACTTTGTAACAACTATGTGCAGCGCGAGCTTTCTCATGTGGCGTAAACCCTCCCTCCGTTCCACAATATAATTTACATTTGGCGTGGTGTATTATAATGCCGCTTTTTCTTTTTAAATTGCAACTATTTTTTTTTTTTCTCCTGTATACACCGAAAGTTCGCCTTGCCGTATGTGGATATTTTTAAAATTGCGTTGTACGGTTGGCCTTAAAAAAAAGCTATACACATGAAAAGCTGGCATATGCACATAATGCATACAACGCGTAGAATATTTGTATACATCGCAAATGTATATGCATATGCATACTTTTGAAAAGTCTTTTTTCGTAATTAAATAAAATTAATTAAATGAAGTCAGAAAATGGCATAAACGCGAAAAATTTGAACTCATAGGGTGTTTAATTATGCGCAGTTTTTCAGGACCCATACGATTTAATTTTGGTACAATTAGCAGTGAAACTTGATTGTCGGTCAAATACGCAGGCGTGAAAAAAAATGTTTTGTATACATAAATATGTAAGCAAATGAGCAAAAATGCAAATAAGCAAAAATGCAAATACGCAAAAATGCAAAGCAGATATTGGTCAATGGAAGGGGGGAAATGAATTGCCAATTTTGAAAAGGATGTCACTTTGATGCGTTTAACAGTTAAGAAATGGAAAAGGTTAATTTTTTGGTTATTAAAAAATGCTTGGAAAAAGGAGAAAAAAAGGTTTCGCGGTAAAATCGTGGTTCATATGTGCATATATACAGTTTATATGCGCATATGTTATGTTGTAATACGTATGTATATTTATACTTATAACCCCATCAGCAAAAGTTAAGCACAAAAAAATTAAAACGGGTAAAAAGCTATCGTTTACCACGCAGGCGTAAGAACATGGTATATATAAGTTATACAATTGCATATTATGCGCGAAAAAATATACATCCGTTTATTTGCAAATGCTTGCTCAAATATGCATATCTGGTATGAACACAGCACGCCAATAGTATGCAATCCTTTTCTCTTTCGTAAAGCACTTTTTTGTTCAACTTTTTATTCATTACATATTTTTTGCAAATTTTAGCAAAAAGGAGAAAAAGTAAACACATAGCAAAATAAATAAGTGTTCATTCCACTGGAAGAAAGTACAAAATTTGCACAAGTATTTCATATGATACATTCGTTTTATGACTTTTACAATAATTTTTATTTTACTAACGCTCATTACATATGTAATTTGGCGAGGGGGCATATGATTGTTCTTATTTTTTGTTGATGAACTCTTAAAGAGGTAAAAATATGCACATGAGCGTGTACGTATAAACGTGGTGATCGTGCCCACGTACATGTGGTAATATATACATATGGGTATGCATACTCGCATATAAATGGGTATATAAATGCGAATACGCATGCCTATCCATGCGAGCATCCCCTTTTTGAGCAGAACATGCTAGCCACTGCGCGTGACGCTTTTGCCCCCCGCCAATCACCCGCTCCTTTGAAATCATTTGTAGGCTGTTACTTCTGGAATGAGCAAAAACACCGGGCGTTTACTCAAGCGTATAGCTATACACGTATGAGTTTCTATAGATACACACATGTGGGCTTATCTGCGCGTGTGCTCGCCGCACATATCAATTTGCGTACGTATCAATTTGTACGAGCACAGCACTTAAAGGGAGCCAATTTAAACAGTTTTTTTTTTTTTTTTTTTTTTTCTTAACAAAAATACAGAGCCATGAAATGCCCCGTTTGTCACCAGATTTAAATTTCGATTGATGATTAGATCACACCACGAATGATGCAATTGCACATTGTATTATTGTATGAGATGCATAATTTATAGAATGTAAACAAGCGCACGGGTGTTATGTAGTTTGAGATTTTTTTTTTTTTTTAACAACGCACTTTAAAAAAAGGAAAAGAAAAACGTCTTAAATTAAAGTGACAGAAGAGTATATTACGTACAGGGACGTATCACATGTGTAATTTTTTTTTGGTGAAAGAGAGCCCCCCTTCTTTTTAACGCTTCCATTTTTTGATTTCCCATTTTTTTCTAATAATACATGTATATATAAAAATTATGTAGCAAGGATGGATTCATACGAAGCTAAAAAGAAGGAGCTGTATTTGAAGAGGAAAGATATAAATTTATATTACCATCCCATCAAAACGATTAAGCTTTTTTTTTTAGAACTGAGAAATATTATTGCTAATACCTACAAGAAAAATAAAAAATACAACAAGTTAATATTCCTTGGCATCATATTGGTATTGTTTTTGTTCAAAATAAGATATAAATATGATTACCTGAGCAACTTTTTAATTTATATAGAATGCATAACATGGTGGCTGTCACTGGGAATTTTAAGTAGCATTGGGTTGGGGTGCGGTATGCACTCGGGGGTATTGTTTTTGTTTCCACACATATATTTCATTTGCTCAACTTCGGAGTATTGCAATTCGTTGAACTTTGACTCCAGGGTGAATATGTGGGGGTCCTTGTTGACGCCCGGGAATTACTTTGAGGTAAGGAGGAGGAGCGAGTGAGTGAGCGAGCAAAGTAGATTGTGGCAGAGGGAACCAAGTGCCACTCTTATTGGAAAGTAACAAAGGGTGTGGACGAAACTTGCGAAAGGATGTTAAAATATGCGCCTACTCCTGCGGCTGCTAAGTTGGCCCCGCAAGTTTGTTGTCACAATGGACAAGCATCCCAAAACTGTTATGTGAACAAGACGATTAATTTTCCCTTTTGTATCTTTCCCTCCTCACGCAGTGTATAACGAAGAACGATGGGAATATAACCCTGTCAAGATTATTTATGAAAATTTATCCGTATTGTCTAGTATGGGGCATAGGAACTGCACTGGGAGAACTACCACCGTACCTCACGTCATACTACGCATCCAAGGTAGAGGAGAAAAAATAGAGTGCCAAAAAAAAAAAAAAAAAAAAAATGTGCGCTGAAATGTGCATTTTGCATGGTACAGAAGCTAAAGAAGGAAGAAAGTGGGTAGCTCCTTTTTATATACACGTTGTAAAAAATATTTATATGCCTTTTCTTTTTCTCATGTGCTTCCCCTTTAATAGTCCAAACTGAGCGATGACGATTATGAAGAATTCGAAAAGGACATAAAAGAAGGAAAACGAAACATAATAATCGCCATGAAAATATGGATGATAGATTTTATTAAAAAGCACGGATCCATTTCTGTTTTCCTTTTATCATGCTGGCCAAATGGTATACCATCTATGCGTGTGAAGACGTGACAAACGCTGTTATTTGTGTTCGACTAGTTGGGGCTCTTTTGCTTATCAGTGATGGCACATTGTTCGCTTCGACATTCGAATGACGCTCTGCATTGTTGCATCGTGTGTAGCGAAATGACCAGCATTATTTTGCTGGAAATATGTGTACACATTTTGACCCACCTTTCTCCAACTGACCCTCTCCAACTTACCTCCTCCAACTTACCTTCTCCAATTGCCTCCCTCCCCCTGCAGTGATGTTTGATCTGTGCGGAATTTGCTGTGGTCACTTTTTGATGCCCTTCGGGAACTTCTTCATTCCGCTGCTTCTAGGAAAGGCCGTTGTTAAAACCATATTTCAGAGCATCTTCCTAATTTTTATGTTTTCAAATAATTACAAAGGAATACAATTAAAAATGAGGCAAAAGGCGTTATCCATTTTCCCCTTACATCGCATTNTTAAAAACATGGATCCGTCTTCTCTCGCGAATTTTATTGATGAAAAAATCTCGATTTTTAAATATGGGCAGAAAACAAAATCCAAAATGGATTTTATGTTTTTATTTAACATATTTTTTTTTGTAGTACTTATATATTTTTTTATTTCCTGTATAAACCAGATAGCCCAGAAGTACCAGAAGGTATGATTTTACATGAACGTATTTTGGAAAAAGTGTACCACAGCGCAAGGTGGCATTTTTAAAAGTTTAATATACTGGTTTGAATTTTTTCCCTTTTCCCGTCATCCCTTTTTTTTTTTTTTTGCAGAACATCGACAACGAAGAATTAAAGAAGTACAAAAGCGGGAACGACGAAATTTTAACGAAGAAATCAAAGAAATGAAGATTTTTTCCTTGGACACAAAATTAAGCTTTTTTATAAGTCACTTCCACGATGCACGCACAGTTGTAAATTACAACATTTAGCAAGCCATATGTATGTATATCAGCCTACCTTGCTTATGTATTTTTCATCCTACTGTAAGTTTGACTTAAAAGGAGATGAAACACGAATTTTGTTTGGTTATTTATTATAGCGCAAAATCGCGATTCCTAATATACTTCTTATTACACGCATGTGTCGATGTGCGGTTGGGTTCGCGAATGTATTATACCTACATGTGTATATATGTGTATATAGGTATGTATGCATGTATATATGCATGTATATGTATGTGCGCTTCACTGTTTTTATGACCGCCTGTGCGCATAAGTAGGGGGGGCCCCATGCATATGCCTATCTTTCCATGCGCGCATGCATGTGCACTTGGCTATCTATTTATGTGCATATGTGCGTATGTACTTGTATCTATGTGCACCGTGTGCGTGTGTACTTGTATCTATGTGCATCCCGTGCGAGTGTACTTGTATCTATGTGCATCCCGTGCGAGTGTACTTGTATCTATGTGCATCCCGTGCGAGTGTACTTGTATCTATGTGCACCCTGTGCTTGTGTACCACTTCTGAATGCTAACCTAAGAGCTAACTGTTGGCTCACCTTTTGAAAACCATTTATGTCGTTTAATTTTTTTGAATTGCATTCTCTTGTCAGGATTGTGTTTTAGCAATTTTCTGTATATAAGAAAAAAAAAAAAAAAAAAAAAAAAACATGAAAATGTTTTGAAATTAAAAATAAATTAACTCTTATTTTATACCGCTTTAAGTGTGCATACCTTAATAAGCGTTTTAAGTCCTTGTCAATTTTTCGATATTTTGGGAAAACCAATTTGTTGCTTTTCATGTTCTGATAAATTTCAAAAATGTGGTCTCCGCTGCGAAGAAGAGGAGGTGTGAACATGCAAAAGAGGTTTTATGTCATGGGGGTGGGGAGGGGAAGAATATGTGCTTGAAATGTGGACTGGACCCGTGGCTCATGCGGCACATGTGCCAGGAGGTAATTGCGCGGGTTCAACTATTCTATGGTTGTAAACTCTCATAGCGGAATGGTGAAGCCATACTAGAACGGCGTTCGTCCGAACAGGAAGGTATACAACACGGATCCGAAGTTGTACGACAGCTTTTTCGAAAGGTGGACATCTGCATTAGACACATCAAATAAGCCCTCGAATGAGTTAAAAATGTCCGTTGTTGGGCTATACACATTGAGGTTTTTCAGAATAAAGGAGCAGTCATCGAAATCTATTAGCTTGATGATGTTGTGGTGGCAGTTTTCATTTTGTGAGAAGGGTAACTCACTTGAATCTTCTGTATATAATTCGTCTTTTTGATTAGGCTCATTTTTTAGCATATCAGCATCGTGGGGGTTGTCGCTATGGATACGTTCTTGAGGGGGATCACCCCTATCCGTGCTGCCGCCATTCCGCTGGACGCCTATATTTAACGCGTGACCATCGGTACCCTCACCTTTGCAAAGGTGTTTATGCACGAAATATACATCTAGGTATGGCAAAAGGGCGCCGCTCCATTTTCCCGAATCTTCTTCGCTAAAATATAGCCAGTAAAATTTTAGAAAGCTGATCGAATTTGTTGACTTGTGTTTAAAAATAGACAGGTTTTTTATTTTGTTAATTAGGTAGCCATTTGCGCGTAGTTTATGTGCACTATTTGAAATCGTTTTCGCTTTCGTTTTCGTTTTCGTTTCCTCTTTTTTAAATGGAGGTGTCTTGGGGGGGCCATCGCTTGGGGGCACATCTTTTCGCTTCATCTTTTTAACGAAGGTTTGAATGTACGAAGTGGCATCGTGTGATGAGAAAAAAATATCGTTTAATTTGTTTTTTACAAAAAATACTTTTTTTACATTCGTGTCGTATTCGTAACACTTAGATAAATCCACGTTATGGATATATTTAATTTTTTTATTTTTCACTCTTTTGGGGGTTATGTTTTTGTAATGGCAGTGTGTGTAAAGCATTTTGCGGCGCCTTTTTTCTTCCAGATCGTTTGTCCTTTTTTCCTTTTTTCTGAGGAAAATATTTATATTGTACAATTTTTCAGCATGACCGCCGGTGCTGTCATTTTTTTTCGGCCTTTTTTTCGAATTTTCGTTCAACTTTTTTTGGATATCCATTTGTATTTTGGATATCTCTACACACTTTGTTTCCGTCGCGATGGGATTGTTTCGTTTTTTTCGTTTCACAGGTACATGGTAGGAAGATATTTCTTGTACGTACCTACAGGTTAGTAGTATGTTATCCGGCTTCAGATCAAGGTACGTCACACTTTTGTGTAACAAATAAGTCAGTGTATCGTAGATATTTAAAAACAGAAGTTTGAGGAAATTCTCTGAGTATAGATGTACTTCTACACAACTGTTGTCTATTTTTTGCGTTTTTTTGGCATGCACGGAATATATGCCGTATTTTTTTTTGAAATACATAGATTGGTAGGGTACTTGTGGCATAAGGGTAAATAGGATGTTTTTTTTTTGGTCAAAAAGTACCTCTTCAATTTGTATTACATTTTGATTATCCAGATAATTTAAAAAAAAAATTTCATTTAAAATTTTATAAAGATAGTTAGTTAAGTACACTTGGCTGTTAACGTAGTAGGGACAATTCTGCTTTAAGCAAATTCCTACGTGAAAAACTTTCAAGCAGTATTTTTTGTTGTCCACAATATTTTTGCACCTGTATATATTGCCGTACGCGCTTTGGTATATACATTTTAAAAGAAGATATTGGTTTAAAAAATAAGAGGTGTTTTTTCTCACAATTTTGTATGCACCATATTTGGGACTTATATTTTTGCATTTCCCAGTTTTTTCTTTTCCCCCCCTTTTTAACAAAATGCTGTAAATAATACTATATTTTACGTCATAAATTACTTTTAATTTTTTCTTGATTTTTAAAATGTCTTCTAGGAGCTTCGCATTACAACTGCTAACAAATTCGTCGCTCAGTTTTATTTTGCAATTTTTGAAATGTTCCTTTGTGTCTAGGGTGGTGACAGTGCCCCTGTTTTTACATTCGTTTATTTTTTCCTCCACTTTGGATTTAAAAACCAGCTTGGTTTTTGCCTTGTCGAATGGGCAATTTAGGAAGTGCATTTTTGAGGCAACTTCGCAGGTGGGAAATAAGCGACCTGGGATGCCACTAATTTGGGCGCATATTATGTGTGGAAATTCTCACCCGGGGGGAGGAACGGACAAAAACAAAAAAAAAAATGAGAGGGATCATGCTGGAAGGTACTGCCAACCAAGTAGACGCATAAACAGGCGCAATGTGGACGATTTTGAAAGGTACTACTGACTGTTCGCTCAGTGGAAAATTTAGCGAAAGGCAGGAAGGGAAGTATTGCAATAGTAATTATTCTATGCAAATATGTTGCCCCATTTGCAATGTAGCTCGTTAGACAATGCAGACCTGCGGCACTGCAAGAAAGTGACACCATGGCTAAGCCTTCACTTATCTGCACATACTTAAGGGGCGGATACATATAGGTGCACCTGCTCAAACATGTGTCCCATTGCTGGGGTGTCCTTGCTCACTGAAGAGATGTTCCCTTTAAATCACTGTGAGGTTTATCAAAGGGGAAGCAAATACACGCATTTTTTTTTTGTAGAGACGCCCAGTAGGGAAGCCTCCGTGCATGGGGTGAGAGCATTCAAAAAAAAAAGGTGTACAAAAGAGGGATTGCGATTTCTCAGAATAGATAGTTATGTGGGGAACACTCATGAGGAATATACCCTGAAGTGACTTCAAAATTTGGATTTTGTTTATTTTTTTAATTGGATGCTTCAAAAGGTGGTGACACACTTAAGGGAAGTCACGTGTAAGTGACATGTGCGAACAGAGTCTGACTTATAATGTGTAGAGGGGGGAAGGAAGGGGAGAGCGAAAAAAAAAAAAGCATTAAAGTGGGGCAGAAGCAGAAATAGTGTATGCCACAGAGAACAGAGAAGCTCTCTCAATATTCTGCAAGTCGAATAATCTGCCCTGTAACCGAAGTGTGTTGGCGCACGTGCCTTTTTTTTTAAAATGCTTTTACATTTCTTCATAAAAAATTGCAAGGTTTTCTTTCGCGCGAAAAGGACGTATCTACACGTATATGACTTGTGCTTATGTACGTCCATCACAGAATGTCACATGTGCCTTGTCACCCCATCACACATGGCGCGCATTTTGTGACAATACACTTGAGCGTGGTTCGTACCGAGCGGTATATCCTTAACACTCCGTGCACTGCTTTTTAAGGCTATATATTTTTTGGCAAGCAAAATTTCGCAAAAAAAAAAGGAGAAAAATTAATACATAATTGTAACAATGCCACGATGCAAAAATAGTTAACGAACAGTTAAGGTCATTTTTGCACAAAGGGAACAGGTACGCATATGGTAGAAGAAAAATATGAACTTTCATTTTAAGCCCCAAAATATTGCCTTTTAAGGTAGAAAATTTTGTGAAAATAGAATAAATTTTCAGCACTCAAAAAAAAAAAAGCATTTTTGTGCCTTTGTTTTTTTTTTTTCGAATTAGCGATTTCTGTTTAGCTTTGCCGCTTCCTCTCGATCTTGTAATTCACATAGTTATATTTTTAAAAACATTTTTCCATGAGTAAAAAAGGCCTAATATAATTTCGATCTCACGATAAGGAGAAAGCAGAAGCCAGGAAAAGTAGGAAGAACAGAAATAGTAAGAATAACACTAAGCAGGAAAAGAAACACACTGAGAAGGGACAAAGTGGAAGGCGAACCCGAAAGCGAAATTACAAGCGGAGAGAACGATAGTTAAAACAAGCAGCAACCATGTATCGAAACCTGTACGACACAGACAATATTATTTACTCTCCGGAAGGTACTAAAAGAAATGGCGAAAAATATATAGGAAAAGTGTGCATGCTTTAGCATGCTCGGCTGATGATAGTATGCCAGCCGATTGTAATCGCATATGCTCATACACATTTGCATGTATCTGCACGTGTGAACCTTTTTAGGAAGGCTGTACCAAGTCGAATACGCGAATGAAGCTATAAAACAGGGGACCTGCGCCGTGGCTATAAAGTCCAAGGATTTTGTGGTACGAAAGGCGCCGCATGTGCATATAGCGAGATGGGCAACATGTGCTGCGCGTTGAGGGGGCCCCTTCAGAATGAAAGGGGGGAGGGGGGGAGCACGGACAAGCAATAGTGACAGAAATATAATAAAATGGCGAAATAACAAAATGGAGAAATGTGAAAATGACGAAATAACAGAATAGAGATATAACCCCGTAATGTTTGCCCCCCAACTGCGAGATGCCACAGTTGTCCACCAAGCAGCGCGAATGCCCCACTTTTTGCATCCATTCATGTTGCTCGCTTTTTTTTTTTTCGATCCCTCTCTTCATACAGGTCGTTTGTGGACTAAAGAAGCGCATAAGCAAGTTATCGTTCCACCAAGAAAAACTGTTCAAAATAGATGACTACATCGGTGTGACGATGAGTGGCATAACATCTGACGCAAAGGTTTTGACGAAGTACATGCGAAACGAATGTCTGTCGCATAAGTTTCTATTTGATGAAAATATGAATATAGAAAAATTAGTGAAAAAGGTGGCAGATAAGTATCAGCAGAATACTCAGAGGAGTAGTAGAAGGGCATTTGGTGTAGGGTTAATAATAGCTGGATATTTTAAGGAGCCCTATATTTTTGAAACGAAGCCAAATGGTTCATATTTTGAATACATTGCCTTATCGTTTGGTGCTAGATCTCATGCATCGAAAACTTATTTAGAAAAAAATTTACATTTATTTGAAAATTCGTCGTTGGAGGAGCTTACTCTTCATTGCTTAAAGGCCTTAAGATGTTCCCTTTCGAGTGAAAATGAGTTAACTGTAGAAAATACGTCGCTAGCTATTGTTGGTAAGGATAAACCATGGCAAGAAGTTACCACTGTAGACTTAGTGGAGCTTCTAATGAGAGTAAACGCTGAACAGCGAACTGAAAATATTGAGGCAGACATTCAGAATGAGGAAATTCCTCCAAATGAAGGAGATGCACCAAATCCGCAGGGCGATCAAATGGAATGAAGCGTCAAAATGCGTCTATATATGATGTGCTCTCCTTTCCCACCACGCACACGTGAGAATAGTGAGGCATGTTCAGTGTATTGGTTTTTTATTTATAAATGGATAAGCAGCATGTGCATGTGTACTTCTGCGTACGTGTGTGCATATATGCGTATTTATATACATATATATATACATATATATACGTATATATTTATATGCTTATAACACGTGGTGCATGTAATATATACAAAATTTTAAGGGATTTTTTTTTTTTTTTTTGATACCTTTTTAATATTTAAAAGAAACAATGGGAAAAAAAAAAAAACGCTTTCTCAATTAAAATAATTTTTTATTGCAGATCATTTTTGTTTCCCTTTTGTGAGCAGTTTATTTAAAGAGAGAGAAAAAAAAAAGGACAGTCTTTCGCTCAGTGTAGGGGTGAAATGCTAGAACAAAGCTCAACTTATTTATCTTTTATTGTTGTCTTTGGAGGAAGCTACTTTAATGAATACATGCATGTACACTGATTAAGGCAGATTTAGGTGAAGGCACCGCAGTGGTAAGCAAATCGGAGGGGGAACTCCCAGCTACGTTTGCCTGCAATCGGTAAGGGTAATATGTGGGCACCTATATGTAGAGTGAATACGCACAATAGTATTTTCTGTTATGTATGCCGCTTTGGGCTGGCTACACCTTTTGACCCAAATGATTCCCACATGTACTACAGCAAATTGGCGAACACGTATGCGTAATTTTTTAAGAGCGTTTTAACAAATAGGAAGGAAAAAATAAAAGATGAAGAGGTGCGCGTAAATGTTATTTTAAAGAGGAATATAAGATAACTACAGCGGTGTAATGCATGCGTATTTGTTGCTCATTCAAAATGTGGCTTCGTTTTTTTTTTCCATCTGTGTTGTTTATGTTTTACAAATGGCTCTTTTTTTCCTTCATAAGTAAAATGAAGTACATGCAACGGTAGTTAAGAACTATTTTTTTATATTTGAAAAAAATAAAGTTAAACAGCTTAAATTTGAATGTAAAAAATTTCAAACATTAGCTGTTGTTCGGGTGCGCACAGGGATAGGGGTGCCTGTGGATAATGCTGCTCCTCTGTAGAGCGTGAAAGATCAAACAGAAAAAAAACATTTCTTTATCTTTAAAACGTGGATAGAACTGTAATATGTTTAAAAAAAAAAATGGTTATTTTTACGAAAGGGATCAGATCGACGCAGAGGTTTAACCTTTTTTTTTTTTTTTTAGGGAAAGCAGGAAAATTGCTAAAGCGAATTGTTGGAAATGGTATATGCCAAAATTTCACGTGTACGTTTGATGGCTAAATATCATTAGGGTGAATTTTTGTATGTATGTACACCAGTATATATTTTTTTTTTAAATGTGTAAATGTGGGCGTAAATAATGATGCGTTTTTTGTTTAAATGCGCATATGTAGGAATATAAATAACTTTTTTTTTTTTTTTTTTTTTTCCATTAGCATTTGCGTTACGCTCATACCCCATTTTGATTTGTCATGTGATGCATACAATGTTGGTGAATAACTTCCACTTCTTTTTCCTTTTCATTTGTTTCCGCTTTCAGAGGTGATGCAATTTTTTCCTTCCACAAATGCATGTGTAGATAAGTTCATTTGCGTTTTTATTGAAAACCATTCGTTTGAAAGAGTTTTAAAGAGGGCGAGTGACATTCCGTTTTGTACATTTGCAGCAACGTTTGAAGTGTTTGCATGATTTTGGAGTGGTACGTGAAGGTATAAAGCGTAAAATTGTTACGTGCGTGTGTACATAGGCACGCACGTGGGTATGTGCATATATATATACTTATATACATATATATGTACTTACATATACGTATATATACTTATATATACTTACATATACCTATACGTACACTCCCCCGTGTGCGTGTGCGACGGGGAGAGCCATTTTACGGGGCGAGGGAAAAGACGGCACATGCAGCAACTTGCAGTAAACCGTTCCCCTACCATTTTGTTCATGCCATTTGAAAACGCGCAAGGGGAGAAATAACTTTTTGGAGGACCCAAGACACACGTGGGCACCGGACGAATGTTTCCCGCCTCGTCCGATTTGTTTGTGCGCAGTGACACACACGTGCTGCACAAATCGTAAAACATCGAATGCGAGCTGTCCTGTTTTTTGTTCAATTCGTTCCTTCGCGCAGTGTAGCAGTGCGGCGTATCAGCGCAGCGTATCAGCGCAGCGTGGTTGAGTCCAATCCCTTGGCCATATGCCACGAACACATTTCCGTGCACCCTTGTTTCTACACGCATGTGCACACAAGTGTATATACGTGTATGTACCTGTAGATACATTCCTGTGAATTAAAATATTAATGCGGACCGAAACATACTTATACACACCAAGAGGAAGGCACAAACACAGCTCAAAAAATAATCAGTCCAACCTTTTGAGCTCATAGCCATTTAATGTAAAAACTGTCCTTTATTCCATCGCGTCCTTGATGATAAAACATATTAGCATTAATGTTAACATTTGGATGATTTAAATATCTAATTATTTTTCCATGTAAGTAGTATTAAATGTGTATGCGCTCTTGTGTGAAGTAGCTACATGTATTGGGCAGTGAGAAAAACCGTTTTGTTACACCAGTTCGCGCAGACGTAGAATCGCCAACTGATGTAGTCTCCCCATAAATACGTATGTATATATTCACATATTTCATCACTCTGCCTATTCTTCCCGTGTTTTTTTTACGCCCTTCAGTTGGATCAATTTCGTCCAAAGGACTTCACAAAAGGGGAGGTTTTCCGTTTTGCCAATTTGTGATTGCCAATCGGTGGTGTAGACATTTCCCCGTTCCCGTAGAATCCGTTACCACGTGTGTACGCGTGCAGCCCCCCTCACCACTTCGTACTATATTCTGCTAGCCAACATATGGTACGTTATGCACACTGTGAATGTATCCATTCGTTCATATCTGGTGTGTAAAAGATTGTGTGATATTCATTCAGTTAAGTTCAATTAGAGTACCGAATTTCACACATTTTCAAAGTCTACCTATTTAGAATTCGTTATTGACACATATATGGATCATTTAAAACAAATTTAACATATTCCTAGAATACATCTATGAAGTGTTTTTTTTTTCCCCCCTTTTTTGTGCAATATATATGGAGTGGATGCTAGTTTTATAGCTTTTCGCTAGCAGTTATACGTTCCTTTAGCGAAGAAATTTAATTTTGAGACCAGTTAATTTGGGATCGTTTAATTTGATATTAAATAATTTTAAGATAACTGAATGATAAGGTAGTTTGATCTTAAGATATGCATACATATGTTAAATATGTTATATATGTTACACATATTATATGCATTTTTTTTTTTTTTGCATTAAACATAGCGTGGGTAAAAAGCTTCCCCCTTTTGAATCTTACTCTAAAGCTACAGCATTGCGGAATCGCAAATTGTTTGCCATTCTTCCCCAACCCCCCTTCCCTTGCAATTGTAATAACTTCTCTTTGTAATTCCCTTAGCTTCTTCGTACAATTTTTTTCTATTCTTCGAATTTTTTCTGGTTTTATCTTATCATATGTTATCTCATTTTAATTTTTTTTTTTTTTTTTTACAACTTATGATGCACAATTTACACCTTATAATTTATAAGTAAACATTTTTTTTTTTTTTTTTTTTTCTTTTCATTTTTTTATACCACTTCATTGGTGGCTTCTTCTCTCAATGCCAAATTTTTTCTCGTGCCACGTTTTACTCCTCACGTAGTTAAGCATTTGTTATCGTTCCTTAATGCCATATGATGTTTTATTTAATGCTTACTATGATATATAAGCGTGTATATATTTTTTCCTTTTATATGAATATATTCTTTTAGCATTTTTTTCTTCCTATTTATATATGCGCATCTCCATACTTACGGATTATGTGCTTGGTGAAGCCCCCTTTTTCGTAGATAGATAGTCAGCCTTTTCATTAAAGAAGTTTTCTTTTTTCATTTTTTCTGCCTTTTTTTTTTGCGCAAAAATTGGGCTCCCATTCATTGTGCATACGCATAGGAATAAATGTTTGTTGCGCATTTTTTGGTGTACTACTTTTCATTTTCATATTCGTGCTCACGTCGATAATTTAAATCGAGGAGCAACGTTGACGGGGAAGCATCAGAGCGAAGATAGTGAAGCCACAATAGCCAGGCCAATAAGGCGAAGTCAAGATAGTGAAAAACATACATCAAGGAGACAATTGGACGCATTTACTCATTTCACAACCCGCACGCGTACACATCAGTGCTCGTAGAAACACACACACTGAAATTTTCTCATGTATATGCACATGTGCTGTTTAGCACATCGACACGTACCGGTACACACCAGTTAAGAGAGAGAAACGGAAAAAAAAAAAAAAAAAAAAAAAAAAATGTCTTCTGTATCAACCTTGCCATATATAGGAAGTAAGATTTCGTTAATTTCAAACTCCGAAATAAGATATGAAGGAATTTTGTACACGATCAATACTCACGAGTCGACCGTTGCATTGCAAAATGTTAGATCATTTGGAACGGAGGGGAGAAGACAGCCGGATATTCCACCATCAAATGAAATTTACGATTTTATAATATTTAGAGGAAAAGATATAAAAGATGTTACCGTGAGTGAACCTGCGAAGACTATTCCGGACGACCCAGCGATCGTTTCCATGAACATAGCACCATCGTCTAAAAATAATTTGAGCGATAATATAAATTATAACAACAATGTCAATATGAATAAACCGCTGAAGACTCAAAACAATATGATGCAACAACAAAATGACAGAAATATGAACATAAATAATAGGCGATATTTTAATAGGCAGAATTACAATTTTTACTATAATAATAACCCTAACAATAGTGGTAATAATCACAACAATAATAACAATAATAATAACAGCGGTAGAAACTTTAACAATTTTAAATATAAAAATTTTAGAAACTATGAAAGACCTTACATTATCGGGGAGCTGGAGTCCCAACCGAATCCAGCCCTAAAAAGTAAGTTCAGCCCCGACTTTGACTTTAGTACAAATAATCTAAAGTTTGATAAAAGCACCATACTAGACGAAAAGAATAAAGACCCCTTAACGCTGAATAACAATATTCAAGTAGGAGGGTATGATAAGAATTCCAGCTTTTTTGATAACATCAGTTGTGAAACGTTAGATAAACAACAGGGTAAGGATGAAAGAGTGGACCGAGAAAAATTAAGAATGTTAGATGTAGACACCTTTGGTATAGCTGCAGCGCACTATAGAACCAGTGGACACAACCGAAACAACAACAGGAATAAAATGAGAAACAATAGAAATAACAAAATGATGGGGAACTTCAACTACAACTATTATAATAGAAGTCAGAACCCGTTTAACAGGTACCCTGCTTATTAGTTTTTTTTTTTCACACGTACGGGGATGCGCCTGCCCATATAGGTAGACACATATATAGATGTGTTCACGTATGCATACTTATATGCACGCATTTTTCCTCGCACGCGCGTTGAGGCGCCTCCATTTTATTCGTTTTTTCTAATTAATGTTTGTGCCATTACATGCGTAATAAGCCATTTAATTCATTTTAAAAGTTCCCATCGGTGTAAACGCACGTATGCGAGCGTGCTCACCCGTACACAGATGCGCCTTTACATAATGCACCTAACCAATTTTTCACGAAAACAAGCAGCCCCCATGGTTAGATCTTCAGAGTGACCTAATGTGAACGTACATGTTTGTTCCTGTGTTTGTGTGTTTATATGTGTACACTTTGACATGCTTGCACGTGAGCGCGAGGGAGAGGGGTTGCTTGCATGTGTACACATACGTATGTATTATGCGTGTGTGTATAACGCGTGTGCGTATTACACGGATGTGTATATGTGCACCCGTGTGAGCATGTGTGTGTGCCCAGGTACATGATCCATTTACATGTGAAAAAAGGTGAATCAGCAAATGTTTATAATTTTTTTAAGTCAAGTCCCCTAAAATAATTTCCTTTTTTTTTCTGCCTTTTTTTGACGTTAAAAATTTTTTTTTTTTTTATTTTGTTTTGCTTTGCATAAATGCTTCCCTGGATGTTTACATAAGTATTTACCAGCATGCCTTTTCGCCTTTTTGCTGAATCATTTTTCATATTTAAAAATTGCGATAAGAATGCAAAAACGAATGGATGAAGAGACTATGCGGTGTATAAATTAATACGAAGCACGTTGCTTTGGTCCGAGAACGGGGCGATTCCCACATATCGGCGTATATGCATATATACACATAAGTGTATACTTTGTTACTTGTATGTTCATCGATCTACTAGCCCGAGGCCGTACTCACGGCACATTCAAGCGTACTTCCCCCAAGGTAAGCAACTTTTTGTTACTTCTTCCAACGGTGCACTATTTTGCAAAACCGGAACAAATGGAAGTAATTTGCTTTTACGTAAGGTGTCATTACCCAGCGGAGGATATGCTAACTGCCTTTTGGCAATAATTTAAGCGAAATAGGCGCAACTGGTTATTGAGGGGTATTCCTCGTGCACACATTTGGGTGATGTTATAGGAACATGGGAAATTCACCCCGGGGGGGAAGAAAAAAAATGTTGCGTTAAAGTATGTACGGTGAGGAAGGCAAACACGTTACACGTGTAGCAGCACCTTTGGCCTTACATACAAGCGATCGGTTTGTTCTTTTGGCATATTTTCTTCGCCCTCCCCATGGGTGCGCTTTAAATTGTCATTTTGAAAATGGACCCCCAGATCTGATTAACTTGATAGGCATAATTGTGACATAAGTAGTATGCTCAAATTTTGCAATTTATAATTTATCCTTTTCATGATCACAGTGTGTATTGATTTTGTGCATACGACTGGGATGTTATGTTTAATTGTTCAGCATAATTTGGGCTGCATTGCGGTGTCACTTTTTTCCCCCTCAGTTACAAATCGGAATGATGGAGCAACGCGCAGAGGGGAATATCATAATAGCGAGATGATTTACTCTATGTCGCAAAAATGAACGTACCACATTTTGTTTCGCACATTTGTATTTATTTTAATATATTTCCCCATTTTGGCTTTCTCAGTTTTATCTCCTATTTTTTGCTAAACAGTTTTGCATCCAGTGTAGGCTCCAAACAAATTTAATCGAACGCATTTAAGTTGTGCACATATGTATGGAATACCATTTTGAAAGTTATCACAAAGGGGAAAAAAAAAAAAAATGTTCATCAATATTGAACGAAATTACGCATAGGTTAGCAAAAAATAGATACTTTATTTTAGCAGTTTTTTGGTAAATCTCGAATGAGTTGCTTTTTATGAAGGAAAACTCTTTCCCCATTTTGTGAAAGTGCTTTACAGTTTTTTTTCCCCCCCACCACCACATTCCCGCTATCTGACCCTCTCTCTACATAAGCTAAAACTTTGCAGTAGCGTAATAATATGGGAACATTTGCACAACGCTGAGAGGTGCCCCCTTGTGTAAGTATTTATGCAAATGCGTTGACCTTTTGCATATGATTATATTTCCTACCCTTTACCACCCCATTTTTGCTGCGCCTCTTTTGGTATTAAAATGGAAAACGAAGCGCTAAAGAATCAGGAAGGAGAAGAAAATAAAAGAATTTTAATTTTACATATATAGAGAAGGCCCATTTGAAAACAGACTAAGATTCGAGTGTGAATTAGAATTTGTACAATCTCTCAGCAACATTGATTACATTAAGTATTTGTACGAAAACAAATACTTTAGCGATAAGAGGTTTTTAAATTATTTGAAGTATTTAAATTATTGGAGAACCAAGCCGTATGTTTTTTACATTCATTTTCCCATTTGTCTTTACGTTTTGGAAATATTGAATGACAGTAAAGTTGATGAATATTTTAGCAAGGACAGCTCATTTAACAATTTCGTGTATTACTTAAAATTGCATTGGTTGTTTTTTAGTTACCAAATTTAGGACGCCTAGCAAAGGGGAGGAGGTAGAACAGTTTTATTACACTTACGAAAAATTGAATGGTTGATCGATGATCGTGCAAGATAAATAAAAATGCAAAACATATTTGCATCATATGTTCCCCCGAATCTGTTTAACCATGAAGAGTGTTAAAAGAAGGAAGACGGGAGAAAAGAGGGGTGGGGGAAACCTTTTTGAATGGGTGTAGCGAATGACCACATATGTGTTAGCTCTCTCATTTTATCTTTTCACCAAATTGAACGGACTATAATGTAACGCCTACACATGCGTGCCATTTGAGTGCTCTACCTTTTTGTAAAAAAAAGGGGAAGAATAGACAATTGAGATCTAGGATTTTGCTATATTTCCCCCTTCCACAATTTCCCCCACCCATCCCTTATTTCTACATATTTGGCCCTTTTGGACAACTCCTAAACGTAGAAACGAAAATGAGGAAAGGCTTCTTTTCCAGAGTGCACTACAGTAATTGCGTTCATCACAAGTATAAAAAAAGCACAGAAAAGTACAACAGCAAAGGTGCGGGTAAGTTATTAAAGAATCTGAATTATTACTCAAGAAATGAAAAGAAAGAAATTTTAAAAAAAATTCATGAAAATATTATTCTTAAAAAAAATCATTTGAAAGAAGAACTGTCCCAATTTTATATAAATGATAAAGATGTGAAGGAAATTTTCGAGAAGGAAAAAATTTCTGATCAGGATGATAAATTAGCGATAATTAAGCAGGTGGAAAGTAACGAAGAAGCGCTAATAAGTAAGTTTAACAATTTCTGCGATTTGCTTCATTTTTCTTTACAAAATTTAGAGAGACAAGGGGGACCATCCGCAAACAAGAGGAGGACATTTAAACCGAGTGATATCATCAACTGCGCAAACAACAATGTATTTGAGATACACGAATGGGTTACAACTAATTTGGACTTGATAAAAAAGTTTTTGGTTTTCATTGATAAAAATTTAGACGCATATGAAAGAACATCCCATTGGTTTAAAACCTGTTTCTGCCTCAACAAGTTTGTAATATATTTTTTTAATTATTCCTTCCCATTCATTGAATTTTTCGATTCGAAGCTCTTGTCCAAGTATTGCCATTTGTTTATAAAATTAAGCCTTTTGGACAATTCTCCTTTTGTTTCTAAGCAGAAAGAGAAAAAGGTAGAAAATATATACACTGTAAATATATCAAATGAGGAGATCTTCGATTTGGTAAAAAATAACAACAAAAATGTGATCAGATTGTTGTTACTGTTGAGTGCGCGGAAGAGCCACGTGGATTTACTGGACCTCTCCCAGGTATACATGCTATATGTGAAGAAGACGAAAATTAGAGAATGGATTGAAAATGTGAATTCTTATCTTGTAGAAAGTGTGATGGGAGGTCGAGGGGGGTCAAGGCAAATGCCCATGTTTGTAGACGAACCCAGTTATGATAGTAAAGAAGTTCTAGAACGGCCGTATGAAGAAAAGTTTGGCGAAAAGGATAACCAAATGGACAACAGAACAAATTACCATAGCTACTTCATTTGCCTATATTTCAATCAGCTTTACTTAGTAAACAAATTGGTGAGTAATTATGTTTCATTCCTGCCCTATATGAATGACAATATATTGCCGCTTCTGGATTGTATAGGAGTATTATGTGAGGGCATTTTAGAAGAGGACCATTTGAGCGAAAGGAAAATAAAAAATCTGACTCTTCTTCTGAGCAGTAGGAATGTAGAAAAATACGTAATAAAGGACATAATGGCAGATGCTCCGTTATCTAGGTGCATTCAGATGAGTGGATATGATATTGGGGGAAGGAATTCACCCGTCAGTGCTAAGGTTGAAGAAATGGGTTTCCCAGGTGAGGGGTTAAGTTACACGGAAAATGGAAACATGTTAGTGTGTGGGGGTGATAGCAGAAGGACAAATGGGTTTACGCCCCACGTGGAAGAAGATTCACTGCTGAGGAGGAGCTTCTTCCATGAGGAACGCTTTCTAAAACTGCACGTAAACACAAAGCGTAATTTGAAACTCCTTTTTGAAAACATGACGCATTTCTTCATCTTGAGCGACTGTGAAGGAATCCTAAAATTTTTGCAAACTGTGTACCTAACGAGATATATGAATATGTGGAGCACAAATATTTTATTCTATAGCATATGGGTGAATGCAGAATTTTTAAAAATGTACCAAGTGAAGAATGTGTTGTTTTTTCTTTCCCTGTTTAAGAGCAACTTCATTTTAAAGAACATGGATTTGGGAAGCTCCATTTATAGTTGGTATAATAAACAGTTAATATTCTACCTGAGAAAAAAGGTAGAAATTTATTTCGAAAACAACACATTGGAAAGTAGCATCAAGAGTGTGTTCATCTTGTCCGATTTATTGAGTCACAACAAAGTGATTAAAAAAATTTTACTAAAAAAGTTAGTTCTGTTAAATTTTAATAATACACAGCCGAGTCTTTTCTGTCAAATTTTTTTCTTACTAAATAAGCTAAGATTTGATGCAAGCAATACGTTATTTTGTGAGCTATTTTTGAAACATTACAAGAGGGTTATTCACTCCTTGACGTGTGTAGAAACATTAGATTTGATTAAAAATGTGGAGTATTTAATAACTAGGAAGAAAAGAAAAATATTCGTCGTTCTGATTTTGTATTTTTTTAGGAAGTTTGAGCAAAGTACGGCTGCGGGAAGTAGCTCCCCCCCACTTCTCAATGTAAGTTACATTTTTAAGCTAATGAACATTATAAACAAGTTTAAATTGTTTGAATATTGCAGGAAGGATTATTTTTTGCCAATTTATCGATTTATTTTTTTCACAAAAGAAGGGAAAAATGGAGTAGAGGAAGAAGCAGCATGGGTCTCATCCGATAACCGCAATGGTATGGACACATCGAAATGTAACCACTATTCTTTTTTAATAAAAAATAACCAAACGGTATTGCTTGATGTGGGGGAAGTAGAAACAAGGGAGAAAGGGAAAGGACTTCAACTGTTGAGGGAACATAAAGGATGTAAGGATGCTTATATGGTTGAGCGAAATCAGGAAGATATAAAATTCGTAGGCAGTAAGCTAAATGGGCAAAGGGACTTGATGTGCACAAAATACTTGAGGGTAAAATTGGAAGTATTAACAACCAGCGAAATATTAGATTTAATCTTCTTCAGCATAAACATAAGGAAAAATGTTTACCTCATTGGTGAGCTACATACAGAACTGTTTTATAGGATCCTCCGAAATGCGAACTTTTCGAAAAAGCAAGTAGCCCTATGTTTTAGAAGCATATGGATGTCCAGAGTTTTTCACCTCAACTTTTTTGAGGCCCTAACAGAAATTGTAACGAACAACATAAAAATGGTTAGTAACTCCATTTTCGCGTTGGATATATTGCTATGCTTGTGTTCGTATAAGCATAGGAACGTATACGACCCTTTGATAGTTTCCCTTTTTGATATATGCTTCGACGATATTGATAAAATTTTAAAAAATATGAAAATACAAGTTCTTTTTTACTGCTGTGTTGTATTTTTGGAAGTGTACTACCCTCTGCTATTTTTGAAAGTCATAAGAAGAGGGAGAAACGTTTTTCGAAAAAAGGGAACGAACAGTTCAGGAATGCGGCAAGGAGGTGGGGTAGGCTTAAATGGAAACTTCCCGAAGAAGGTGGAACCTTTAGGAGGGAGTCAGCAAAATGGAGTTCCTTGCAACCGTGTTGGTGACACCCCGGTGGAGCGTGAAATAGAGACGAGTGTAAAAAGTATGGAAAGGAAAGACGCACAGAATGGGATACAGAGCGATATACCCAGTGATGTGGTGAACGACATGCTAAGGGACCCAGTTGGAAGGGGTGAAAAGGAAGGTGAACTGATAATGGCGATGCAAAAAAAAACAGACATTTGTTTGGAGGACAGCGGAGATCCTCAGAACACCGCCGATGTACTAAAATATTTGAAGCAAGTTTTCCTTTTGCAGCAAAAAAAACTTGCATACAGTTACGACCTAATTAAGTTCTGTGAAATATTGCACAAATTAAAGATAACAAAGATTAAGGTTAATAATATCCCCAACGTTTTTTTTAAAAATCACGAAATTGATGATTTGCTTGTGTTGAATGTGTTTTATCCAGCCTTAAAATTCTGCATCATTTTTACAAAAGGTGAGAAGGCATCAAAAAATTTGAACAAAATGATTCATGTGTCGAAAATTGGTAAGAAGTCGGACGTGCATAATGTGAACCAAGGCGCTGTGGACGTTTTACTCACTGAAGAAAAAAACTTTTCTGAAGGAGCGTTCAATTCGCACAGAATCCTCCGCTGTAATAGAGAGAGTGTAAGTACCCCCGGTGATGTTGATAAGGACAACCTGTTTAGTATCCCTTCTCACAACTGCCGCGAGAACGATGTGGACATCCTCGCGCAAAAACTATATTTACTTAAAAAGCACAAAATAAACAACATGGTAATACCCATAGAAAAGGTCGACTTGTTTTTTAAAGTAAACCTTGTGGAGGAACAAAATGCGATCATAAACGAATCGAACATGATATTTGACAAGGTTTATCAGCAAATTTTAGCAAGTAAGAGGAGGGAGATTTTGGCCGATCGTAACATCTTAGCATCGCTTATGAGGAAGCAGTTGGAGTTTATTTTCCACTTAAGTTAAAGCAAATGATGCGTGAAGAAGGGCATATAAAAGGACACACTCTGGGGTGTGAAGTGTGGACGCATTAGTGCAGTGGAAACTTCCTTTTTTTTTGCGTGTTATGTTAATGTGGGTCTTTTCCCGTTGTTTTTTTTTTACCGGAGAATGTGTGCAGAAGAGAGTTCCCAATTTTTTGGTACTTTTTTTGCACCCTACCATAAAAGCTTTTAAACATGGGGATATGTCCCAAAGAGGGGTGAACCGCATAAAATGCTAACTTGTCCGCTTAACAAAGCTTTTTTTTTTTTTTAATTTACAATTTTTTGTGAAAGAAATAAATAGCCAACAAGATATTGCATATATGTTTCCCTTTTTTATGACACTATGTGAATTCCTCGTTTTTTAAAAACATATGATCTGTTTGCAATTTCAGATTTTGCAAAATTTGTCAACTTATATTTTGTTAACTTTGTTAACCTACAAAATGGGCACAGTTTATTCGCTTAAGTCGTTTGGGGCGCGAAGAGGTTCACACGTGCGCAGTGGCGCAAAAAGGTGAAATAGAAAAAAAAAGAAAAAAAAAAGAAAAAAAAAAGAAAAAAAAGAAAAAAAAGAAGAAAAAAAACTCATCACATCATTAAGTGGTAAGCACTTATGCGAACAATACTTTTAGATCCCCAGGCAACCGAATTAACCCCTCCATGCATTTCCCCCATAGTTGAGGTCACAATTGAAGAGAGAGAGAGAGGGAGAAAAAAAAAAATCACAGGTATGATTACACAAATGATGGAAGAAAAATTAACTTTTTTTTGTTGTTGTAAGCATAGGAATGAAGCCACACTGAGAAACAGGGAAAATTCCATCTACATAAAATTGCGCGCTTTATTAGGGTACTTTTGCAAATATGAAAAATTATACAATATTCCAGAGGGATGAAAAGAAGCTGCTTTTTGAAAAATTCGAGAGGGACATACCAAATTTGTTAAAATTTTATAACGTATTTTTTGTAATTGGCATTTTGGAATTTGAGGAATTTATAAAGCTGGCCCTGGTTCTGTACGAAAAGAAATTTCACACCTTAAATGAGAATAGCAGATTGTGCATTTCATTTTCGGACAAGATTTTTGCGCAGTGTTATGACTTAATTGATTACGATTTGAGGGATTTTTTCACTCCACTGTTAAGTGATCATGATGAGAAAGAGGAAAGTGCTCACCAAAATGACAAAATTGCACTCCTGGACGAGACAACACTGCTTCAGAAAATATTACTCGATCCTCTTTTAATTGAATTTAATGTTATAATTTTAACAAATGTTCATAGGAGGCTAGTAAAGACCGACTTGATACTGTCACTTGTAAAGAAGATACTTTTGAAGCGAAACGATTTGGTCATTTTTATATTTTCTAACTGTCTGATTGGAAATGTACTTACCTTTTTTAGTTCCTATCAGGGTGCACCAAATTGGTCACATGTTGAGTCCTCGCCCGTGGGTGAAGAGGAGGAACACGACAGAGTTAGCCATATAAGGGATGTTAGCAATACGAAAAAATGGAAAGTGAGAATGGAACAACGGGAAAACGAAGATGACAGAAGAGCTGAAGTGCGTGGTGAAAAGTCGCTTGATCATTCTCACAGAGGAAAACAAATTAGCGTTGCAATGAGGGAGAAGCATTTCGTAGCAAAAATTGACAAAAGGGAAGGCATAAAAGTGGATGGAAAGGACACGGACGAATATGTCTCTGCAAAGGGGGTGGCACGTAGAAGTGAGTCGAAAGGTTTTCCCACGCAGAATGAAAAAAGTGTGAATCATTTTTTGAAAGAGAAGGAAGATGCCCTTCCAGAGTACCACATTTATAAGAATAGACAGGAACGCAGAAATTATGGAAGAGATGATATAGGGAGGAAAAAACATTTTTCTATAAAAAATAAAAAAATGAAGGATTTAATAAGTAGGAAGCAGTATTACGTGAGGAGTAGGAGCAACACGCTATCCAGTGATGATGGGAATAAAGAAAAATGGCTACCTCGAGGCGATAGTGAAAATTTGGATTTTTCCCACTCGGATGAAGAAAAAGGAAAAAATGTGCGAAATTCGCTATTCGAACATTCGGCGAAACATTGCCTGATGTATGACCAGAAGGAGGACGCAGATTTTATGAACCCGTCCTGCAGAAATGTACCTCATAATGGAAAAGACCAAATTAGTAAAAAGTTGGAAGAATGGAAAAAGTTCGCAGAAGGGATAGGAAAAGTCAACAAAGAAATTAACGTGTTCGTTTTTCACATTTCTAATGAGAGCAATTCTGGTGAAAGGACAGGAAGAAAAACGAGCGAACCGGTGAGCGGCGATATTTACTATTTGAAAAAAAGATGTGCAAATTATTTGCACACGTGTATCGTTTTAGCTAGTAGCCTATTTAGAAATAAAAAAAGGAGCAGAGAAAATGTTCTTATCTTTTTAAATAACGAACAGGAAATAGATTTCGTCAAGAGGGGATTGCAAAATGGAGGCATCGAAAATAGTCACATCGCAATTGTGAACGACATGCCTGAAGATTGCCCCGATTGGGGAGAGTTACGGGACAAAATTATTATCCTAAAAGATGCAGAATATTTTTATAAAAAGGTAAAAAATGTGAAATATGTCATAGATCCATGCTTCGTGAAGGATGAAATATATGATTACGACTTGAACGTGACGAACAAATACACCATAATGTGCAGTAGGAGCAAATGTGAAGAGCGGCGACTCGTTTGCAGTGATACCATTTGTTATCGATTGATAACCGAGGATGATTACTTGAATCTACTGAACGAAAATTGCATACCAGAAATATTAAAAAGGGACATTTTTTACAACATATTTTTTTTAAAAACGTTAGGAATGAAGAATGTCTGTTCATTCGATTTTGTCACTGCCCCAATGGTGATAGCTTTGAAGAGATGCTTCGAGATGCTTTACATTTTAAAACTTATGGACATGGATGGAAATGTAACGGATAAGAAGTTAAGCTTATTAATTTGTCATTTACCCCTAAAATTTAAGTATAGCGTGTTTCTGCTGAACAGTATAAAGTACAGATGTGTGTACGAAGTGGTAGTTATTGTAAGCATGCTAATTAACGAACCCATATTTTTATTTAACCATAAAAATGTAGATAAAGTGAAAGCTATGCGATTACCTCTGATGGCTGAAGAGAGCGACCTTTTGAGTTACTATAATGTATTTCAAAATTTTGAGAAAGCAAAGGATAGAAAAAGTTTTTGCTATGATAACTTTTTAGCCTACAAATCGGTTAAAAAGGCCACCAAATTTTTTTATAGATTAAAAAGAATATTGCATAATTTCGGCATAGAGATGGAAAAGTCAAATAATGTGGAATACATACTGAAGGCAAAAATATGTTCTTTTTTTTATAACGTTTCGAAAGTGGTAAGTGATAATTCGTATAAGCTCTTAAATGGGAGAGGTGCCAATGAGTTATTGTACCTCGATCAGATGTCTGTGTTGAACGAATCGGAACAACAAAGGAGGAAGTTTATCGTGTACACCGATGCCTATTCGAAT
The DNA here is from genome assembly GCF_000321355.1 of Plasmodium cynomolgi strain B. NCBI lineage: Eukaryota > Apicomplexa > Aconoidasida > Haemosporida > Plasmodiidae > Plasmodium > Plasmodium cynomolgi. The sequence goes on from NC_020405.1 coordinate 3,056,335, forward strand.
AATGAATCCAGAATTTTTGTGAGACACGCATCAGTTATTGATCCCTTATGGCTGATCACTGAATGTCCATCTTACTTTTCCAATAGGCATTGTGTGAAGCTCGCGGGGATGGAAGCCTGAAGGGTTGGGGCCGCATTTGCTCTTCGCGTTTGCACTTTTGCGTAACTGCGAGAGCGCAAATGGGGGATATATCTTCCGTTGGTAAAGCTCTCAACAATGAGGCGTACACTTGGGGGATTTTAGCGGCGCATACTAAGGCATATCTACCTATTAGCACCCGTATGTAACCATCAAAACGTTGCACAAATGATTAAAATTTTGTGTTTCTATTTGTAAAAACTTTGATGAACTTTCACCAAAGCGATTCATTTGTAGCTTCCGTCGAATCACATCTTCTTCGCGCTTATCTACCAGTTGGCAGCTTACCACAGATTGAATACATTTTTTGGTTCACAATTTTGAAAGGGACATTTTTGCGCATTTGCTTACCCAACTTTTCCGTTTTTTCATACGGACCTCAGGGTACTCCCATTTTGTTGTGCCCAATTTTTTTTTTCAAAAGGTGGCACACTTTTTCTCGACAATTTTTAACTTCAAATGGCATTATCTATACATATGTGGTTATAAATTCTGTTGGCGATTTCTCAAGTGTGCGGTTTGTTTTTATTGCCGAAAGGGACTTTTCCGCCAAAAAAAAAGGTGCAAAAATATCATAAAAAATGGCCTAAAAAAAAAAAA
>NC_020405.1:3057382-3069112 GCF_000321355.1 Plasmodium cynomolgi strain B
GTGCGCTGATCAGCGTTGGAGAATGAGTGACTGGGCTGATTAGCACACGTTGTATAGTAGCATATAACAACGTAAGTGCCATTTTTTTTATCCAAAAAAGGGGGGAGGAAGGATTTCACAAATTTGCTAAAATGTAGTACATATACATATGCAGCCTTTTTTGTAAGTATATAAATACGTATATGTGTAAGTTGCAATAGCCGATCCCTGTGACGTATCCAAAGCTGAAGAAGAACAAAATGAGCGTCATAAAAAGGATCTTGAGCAGGCTGCGCATGAACAGAACGAACAAGGGGAAGAACAATTTCCTCGTGTTAGAAAAAAAAGAAAAATTGGAAACCCCATACTTATATTTGTCCCTATCCGCCTGCATGCTTGGATTATCCTTTGCCTTCGTCCCACTGTACCAGTTGTTTTGCCAGTCAACTGGATACGGTGGAACCATACAAAATAAAATCGACATCAGAAAAATGTTGGAGAGAAAAAAGGCAAATAATAAGAACAGATTAATTGAAGTAAACTTTACGAGTCAGTCTAATATGCCATGGGTGTTCGAACCAGAACAGAAAAAAATAATTGTAAAACCTGGGGAAACGGTGTTAGCATTTTATAAGGCAAAAAATTTGCTTGACAAACCAATTATAGGAATAGCTCTCTATCATGTGCTTCCTGACGAGGCAGGTTTATATTTCAATAAAATTCAGTGCTTTTGTTTTGAGGAGCAGATGCTTAATGCGAATGAAGAAATTGATTTGCCAGTTTTGTTTTTCATCGATCCGGACATTTTAAATGATTCTAGATTAAAAAATTTGGAGAAAATTACCCTGTCGTATATTTTTTTTGAGTCTGATTCGGAAATCCCCGAGGAATATCAGCACCTTTCAAGGGCAATCGCGCCAAAGAAGAAACCCGAAATTCAAGTCATTTGAAGTGGGACATACTTGTAGAGCAGTGTGCTACCACTGTAGCAGTTTTTCAAAAAAAAGGGGGCTTCATTTTCTCGCTGAAAATGGAACGTAAAATTGGCCTATATATACCATAAAGGATGTGCTCATTTGTCGGTGAAGATGCAAATATAAGCAAAAAAAAAAAAAAAAAAAAAGGGTTCCCGTTTTTCCCCCGTTCAGTTATCATTTGTTTTGTTTGTTATCCTCCACGTTACACATTCCAGTTGCGGGATTTTTCCAAAATGGGTGGAGCGTATATTTAAATGTTGGGTGTGCGCAGCGGTTTCTATTACCGCACTTTTAAAGATTCATAAATGTGTACATATATATATGCGAATTTAGCAAAAGGAGCCGTCGTTATAGGGGAGATTATTAAGCAAAATGGTGAGGAGCCCACAAGGGCAGCAAAACACTGATGTAGGAACATGCACAATAGAGTGGACAACGGAAAAGTTTTGCGAATGAACAAAAAAGAACAAAAAAGAACAACAAAAAAAAAATGCTTTTTTCATCCAGTTGATGAGAGCAAGTGCTTATTTTGTGAGCAGCAAAGTACGGATTCACTCCTTTGGTTCCTTCGTCTTCGAATGGTCCAATTTGTAAGTGCCTTCATTTTGCAAAACGGAGAAGATGTAATGAATATCTTCATCCACGTTTCCATCGGATAGTTTGCTCGTCCGAGAATTTTTCAATATATTTCTTAACGACTGCGACTTTTCGTTTACTTCTATACAGTCTTGTAGGCATTCAATTTTTGACATTAATTCTTGCTCAAGTTTTTTTCTTTTATTTAATTCTTCCTTATAGAAGTAATAATTTTTCACTCTTATTTTTTCTGCAGTATCGCCTGTTTTTATTTCATTATCGATTTCTTCTGTTTCTAGTTTTATTTCATCCCTCAGTTTATTTATGTAGAAGACAAGACTTTTTTCAAATCGTATGAATTTTTCGTTATAAAGTTGATACAGTTTGGTAAAACTTTGCATATCCATTGTCTTTAACGTTTTCATAGCTATGTACAATTCGAATAGGGAGATGAGCATGTTGAATGTGCTTTCGTTAAACATTTCTGAGGAAAAAATATCCAAGGAGTGGTTGAAAATGTTTTCAAATTTGTAAGAATGGTCCTTTTGGTTGATATGGTTGGGTATCTCCGGATTATCCATTTTGATCGATTTTTTTTTTAATTTTGCTTGGGCTTTTTTTTTTTTTCTCTTTTTTTTTGAGATAGCTTAGAACGCCCATTTGTTCTTGCTCCTCACTGCTTTTCCTGGTTTCATTTTTGCCCTTTGAGGGTGCATCTTTATCAGATGTTGCATCATCCGAGTAGTTGTCATTCATGACATGGTTATTTCTCTCATGCGCGTGCTTCCTATTTTTTAAGCTTCCCATATGGTTATACGATCCATAGCTGCGACTAATTTTTATTTCTGTGTTTTCAAAGCTGTGTTTCTTTTCCAACGCTTCGATGGGCGCACTGTTTTCGGGTTGGTCCCCGGGGGTGTTCGCAGAGACGTTGAACTTGGTTCTTTCCTGATTGATGAGTTCACATTTATGAAATAGAGGAAAGAACATGTACTGGTCTATGTTCATTTTTAACTGATCCATATTTTGTGGAAGGACAACATTGATTTTATTAATTTTTTTAATCCATGATATGTAGACAAAGGCAAACCTCATGGAAAAGTCAAACCAATTTTCGTAGATCGAACCAATCCTAGATGCGCACAAGAATTTGTCGATAATTTCTATTATGGCTGATACAAAATATTTAATATTTTTTTTTCTTCGTTTATCTCTTGCATAATTTGGAAAGAAGGAAAAGAATTTCTTCTTGTTATTTTTAGCTTTATCCCCATTTAAGTCTAGGCAAAATTTGTTTTCAAAAGGCATTTGAAATAGCAAATCTTCATTTTGTTCATCATACCATATGAGCGCTACGTTGTGGATATTTACCGGTAGGGGATTTTTTTTTATGCAGAACATTTCCTTTTTCTTCTTTTCCACTTCCTCATTATGGTTTACACCCTGTGCTTTGGATAAATTGTCATTTAAGTTGATGTTATACCTTTTTATGATATTTTCTATGGGTTCAAATTTTATATTTTCCTTTGATATTCTGTTGATTTTATTTGGACCATCATTATTTGGAGTCTGTTTGGATATATTTTTCTTTTGATTTTTATTTAAGAAAAATTTGATTTTATTCATAACTTTGTAGTACAATTTATAGTTATTATGTTTAATGTTATTTTCCCCATATACAGCTGTTTTTATACTTATAAAATTTTCTGTGTGTATAAAATGTCTAGATAGGATAATTTCTCGGATCACTTTGTGGAGCATGTAGAGGTGGTAAAAGAGGATAATCAGAATAGGGATAAAAAAAAACTTCTCATAGTTCCAGTAGAAACTGCCCCAAATGGTTAGGGCAACGAAAATGTTTAAGGCATTCCCAAGGCACAAAGATATGTTGAGGATGTTGAAGGATCTTCCATCAAAGGGGTTAGAATAAATCTCCAGAATGGAGAAAGTTGTTAATATGACTGTGACTAGGATGACATAATAAAATTCGTAGTGTATATTGAAAGTTATTAGTAATACCAAAATGATATTTTTCAAGATAAATATAAATTCGAAGATTTCCCTGCCTTGTTTATACCCTGCTAATAAATTGGACAGTAAAATGTCAAACAATTTATACTTATTGCGCTTCGAATATAGGGTTATCAATAGTGTTAAAATGCCAACATAGAAGAATAAAGCCAGGATAACTACCAAAATTCCTGTAAAGAAGGAATTATCAGAAAGGGTGCACTTTTGCGTGGTTAAATAGGATAGGTACAGTTCTGATTCTTGGGACTTATATTTTATCGGTTTGCAGAATGCGAGTTGAATCACTTCCATAAGTACGTAGGGTGATGACAGGGCGATCAGCAAAATGTAACAGGGGAAGGTGTCATGTAAAAATGTGAGGAGTCTCCTTCCTAACTTTTCATTTCTTTTATGCATAAATCGCCAAGGCCCGAAAATCTTCTTATTATAAATATACTCAACCGTTTCGTTTAGGAAAATGTCGTACATTTTGTCGTCACTTTTTAGGTATTTTAATTCGTACATTGTGCATTCCCCATTTTGATTGTCTCCATCTGCATTATGCAGGACATCGTCTTCACAAAACTCTTGGACATGTTTTTTGTTCGTCAGATTAGGAGCATTTGGAGCGTTTTTATCAATCAGGGTAGATTTGTTAATTGGTTCCCCCACGTTTTCCTTGTCACTTACGCCATTTTTTTCCAAGTCGTGCGTTACCGTCGAATGGTTGCATGAATCTTGGTCGTCCTCCTTCGTTTTGTTAGACACGTAAATTTTCGATTTCTTTCCCTTTTTAGGAAATGCTTTTTCGTCCGGGTCATTCGTTAGACAGTCCAAGTTGTATTTCACCTTCAGCTCCGGAATTGTTGACAAGATGTACTCAAATTTTTGTATCTTCTTTTTGCAGATGAATTTGTATACGTGAAGGATAACAAACATGATGAGCGTTATAGAAACGGCATCGAAGAGGGGCGTAAAGATATTCACATACTTTTGTATATACCATATTTCGTTGTAGTGCACATCTGTATTGTACGAGTGGACAAAACAGCCAACCCTCAAGTAATACGAAAACATTTTCAAATGGGAGAGGAACACGCTTTTGTAAATGTGCCAATATTTGGTAATAAATAAATTGGGTGAGGGTGAAAAAAATCCATATGCCACAAGGGTAAAGGAGCAATTAAACCAAATTTTCATCAGAATACCACTTATGTACAATTTGTTGAAACAACTATTATAGTTGAGTGAAACGATAAGAATAATGATTACATAATAAATCATTTTTAAAAATATCATAAGTAATATTTCGTTGAAAAAATTTTTACATCTGTGACACTTGGACTTGAAATGACTCATGTCGTAGCCCTTTTGACAATTATTGCATTGGTATCCTGTGGACCCTTCCTGGCACATGTTGGTTATTGTTCCTAGACACCTATCAGGTATAGTACAAACATGAATATCTGGCAATCTTTCAAATTTGTTGTTTTTTTTTCTCAATTCGTTTGCCTCTTCTATGTATTTATTGAACATTTCTTCGAAGGAGTAGTTCATTTCGTTACTTTGTAGAAGGGGAGGGTTTGGTCTTGGCTCAAGTTTAGCTAGTAGGGTAGTCGGCACAATTTTTTTTAAATAAGTAAAAATGGCATTTGTATGATTGTTTGGGATCACCTCGTTTGAATTTTTTATAGTTTTTCTATCCTTCTGCTCGTAGTTCAAAAACGAGATCGCATTTGCTTGGTGGAATAGAAAATTATGTGGTTCTCCCTCTTTGACTGCATTTGTTGCCTTCTTATTCTCCTTCTTTTTTTTTAAGGATTCTATGAATTCCATATTTAGATACAGATCTTGGCTTTTTTTGAAAAAGAAGTAATTCCTGCTTTCCACATTTTTTTGAATAAACAAGAGTAAGTTGTAATAAGGGTAGGAATATTTTAACTCGTCATTATCCTCTAGGGGGTTCCAATCACTGATTGGGTGCTTTTCTTTATAGACTGCATAATGTCCGTATAGTGGATATGGATTTTCATGGTCCAAAATGTTTATATTGTTATATTCCCTGTCTTTTAGCAGATGGAGAAAGAGGTCAATATTGAAACCTCTGTTACATACGGCACCTTTGGGGCATGGTTTGCAACTTTTGGTGCGTTTCCCACTTTTGGCGAGTCTGCTACTTTCTGTGGGGGTAGTATTATTCTCATCGTCGTTGTCATCTTCTGTGGTGACCAAGTAATAATTGTTTTTACAGAAACATTGGTTTTCGTAGGACGAACCTATAAAGGTTGTGGAGAAGTGTGGACAGACCCCAGAGCAGCTGTTATCATATTCGTTTTCCTTGAATGTATTTGGAGGACATGGGATGCATTCTACTTTTTTATCTTTTGATGTTCTTAAAAATTTTCCATGAATACATATGCAGTTATTTATTGAGCTTCTCTGCATTATTCCTTTTGGAATGACTAAATCTTTGGGGCATTTTTTTGGCAATGTGTGAAATTGGCCTTGGAAACGTTTGTTGTTGAATGTGATGTCCGATTCGAATCCTCCTTCGCAGTAGTGATTATCGAGAGAGCATGGCTTACATACAGCTATCTCACGCTTTAACGTTTGATTGGTCCCTTCATTAACTTCTATCCTGTTTAGGTTATTCAAGCTGATTTTCACTATTTCTGTCCTGTAATATACATCAGTTTGTTTCTTTTTTGAGACAATAAAATATTGATCAATAATATTTTTGTAGTTAATTTTTTCCGAATTGATAAAATTTTGCAACGTGTCAAAGGTGAGGTAATTTCCTGGAGTACAAGAACAATCGTGAATACTGGTAGATCCTATATTTACTGTTGAAAAGGTTAGGGGGCAATTTTCGCACTTAAAGTTTCCTATGTAATTTTTGTACGTCCCTCTATCGCATACCGCACATCTAAGCGTCGCAATTCCGACATAGGAATAGCCTTTCAGGCATAGGCATTTATCCACATTTCTTGCCAGAGTAACTACCGTTTTTGAGTTATCTGGACAGGATATCAAATAAGGGGTGTGATTCCCTGGACAGAATTTTCCCATAAAGCATCCAGCCACTTGATATTGCTTATACAGTAAAAATTTTCTATCTCTATCGATAGAGCAGGTAAAAATGGTGTTTTTTTTATTTCTTAATATAAAGTTTGTATAAGCTAAAGGAGTTCTGGACACGACTGTATTTTCGATATTCTCGTCTAAAAAATTGCTCACATCGGAGGAAGTATAATCATATATACTTTCGAAAGAATAATGCTTACATTTAAAATATCCAACAATTATTTTTTGATTATTTTTTAAAAATACTTGTGTGTATTCTACTTTTTTCCTTGAAAATTCCACTCCTGTGCAGTAGATATTCGTTTTGCAGCTGTCTATGCAGGACTGTAAATTGGGTTTATACGAGACAGTAAAGTTGGGGTTGCTCTTGAGGTTCAGGTTCACGTGGCACGTGACCTTCAGCATCTTATCAGATTTCCAGTCGTAGATTTCCTCAATATTTTTTAGCAGTACGGTGTATATGTAAAAAAGGGACGTCCGTTTTAGGAACCCCAGATTTTTCAAGTGTTTCAGGTTGTACTTGTTATCTTGCGCGTTTTGCGCGTTTTGCGCGTTGTTTTGTCCCTCTGGAGGCAACACTGCTTCGTTATTTTGCTTCCCCTCTGGAGGCAACGCCGCTTCGTTATTTTGCTGCCCCTCTGGAGGCAACGCCGCTTCGTTATTTTGATTCCCCCTCTTGTCTGGGTTGTTATCCTCATCATTGAAAAGCTGCTCAAATTTGTGGTCCAAAAACAACTTATACACGTCGTCGTCGAAGCTTTTCACGCTATCCTGGAAATAGCTGTAAATTCTGTTTTCCGAGTTGATGTCAAATTTATACCTCATGTATTCTATGCCTATGCTCTTGAACATGAGAAGGAAGTAGCCCTCCACAGGGAGGCAGTTCAGGATAGACGTGGATCCCTCTGATACTGTGTAGGTGTGCTGTGGGCAGGGAAGACAGAACTGCTCTGACAAGTTATGGTTAAAGAAATTCTTTGGACATAATTTACAACTGAGTTTGTTGTTAAGTGCGCTTCTCCTTTCATTCATGGAACCATATCCAATTTTGCATTTGCAATCAAAAATGGAGGAGGCCATTATCCCGTTCACAATGGAGTTGATGGGGCATCCTTTTTGATTTTCGGCGAACCCTTCGCAGTATTTGTTACTACACGGTAGACACCTTTCCTTTTTGATATCCATAAAGTACCCACTTTCGCAGAATACGCACTTGGTTGGTTTGGGCATGTCTACCTCTATTGCAAACGTTTCCCTGTTTGGTTCGTCCTTATTGTTCCCTAAAACGAGTTCTCTGTTAATGTTAAGAGTTCCAAAGTTGGCGTGGTCATTTTCGCGGTCATTTTCGCGGCCATTTTTACGGCCATTGTTATCAAAATAGGCATACTGCAGTGTTTTATCTTGTAGGAGCAGATCCTCATCATAATTGTATATTTTGTCCACCAAACCGTAGTTGTGGTTATTCGGGATTGCAAAAATGTTCGTGTCCAAATATTTGGGATCGCACAGGGAGCAGTAGATAACTTCGCCTTTTACCTTGCCAACAGAAGTGCAGTAAGTGCACGATTGATTATTCTCATTGTAAATAAAATTTTCTTTACATACACACTGATCTGCAGATGTGACTCCTTCTGGGGACATTTTGTTTTTGTGACATGATATCAGTTGATTGTTTCCAGGACAGTAGTAATTTTTGAGACATAAAACACATTTTCCATTAAGTTCGTAATATCCTTCACTACATTTACAATTCATTTCGTTGTAACTCTTGGCTCCGTAGGTAGTACTCTTTCTGTTAATGGGGCATCCCTTGATACATATAAAATTACCAGTCGATTTTTTATAATAACCAGGTTTACACTGTTCACAACTGGCAGTTTTTTCTGAATATTCATACCCAGGTGAGCAAAGACAATCTGTTATTAACTTAGATCCACTTTTCAAGGTAGACGTGTTTTTAAAATGTTTCTTGCACCTCTCACATTTTAACTCTACGCTATCCCAGAAGGTTCCAATAGGACAACTCTCGCACGTTTGATTTGTGTAGTTAAATTGTTTCCCTACGTCACAGTAGGAATATAAATCTTTATATACCTTAACTTGATGTTGAAAATGCGTTTTAGCAAAAATTTTTAATTGAAAATATCCAAAGTGCTTTAATTTTCCAGTTATTACTCCTGTTTCAGTTGAGATTTCTAATTTTGTCAATGGATCCACCTTTGTGCATAGATCGTTATAGTTTAGAAAGCAGAAGAAGATGACTGAATCTGTATATGTCTATTTCTGGTGCAATATTTAAATCATCATTTGAGTTATAATTTTTTGCAAAAGTGTATTCGAAGGAAATGCTAAAGTACTGATCAAATGAATTGAAATGATAATGATAAATGATATTTTCTGCGTTGATATGAGATGTAATTATTAGTAAGTTCTGATCTATTGCTATGACTTTATTGACTCCATTATGTTTATAGCCTCTCTCCAATCTTATTGATTTAACTATTCTATATTTATTTTTATTCAAATCGATAATTTTAATTTCGTTACTTCGTATTTGTGTTACGAATGCTACATTGGTTCTATGTGGGGTGTGTTCAGTTTGCTCCCCACGATATATGGAAAAATTTTGGATTCTTTAAAAAGAACTTATGCTCTGCAGCGCTATATTGTTCCAGTTCTATGATTTTTTTATTTTTCAAATTGTAGCTAAAAAAATTATTTTTTGTTGAATCCAATATGTAGAGTATATCATCTTGTATGCTAATGAATAACGGATTTTGATATCCTTTCAGGTCCAGGTGATCCATTTTGTTTGCTAAATAATTGTTAGTTTGCACCATGTTGATTAGCTTTTTAATATTCTTTTCGATCTCCTCGTCGTAAACTGAATGGTCTACAGATTCAGTAGCATCTCTTTTTTTTCTAGCAACAGTGCTGCGTGGTTTAGACGGGGTGTTGCGCGGTCTAGCAGAGGTTGTGCTGCGTGCAACTGGTCGGCTGACCTGTTTCTTTGCTCTTGCAGGCATGTTGGAAGGTACTATTTGACTGTGCACTTCGTTTTTAATTTCTCTAGACCGATTTTTTTTCTTCCCATTTTTGAAAAAATCGAGAAAGTTGTACATGAAGTTTCTCTTCTTTGATATTTTTTCTGGGCCCAGTAGTCCATAGAAGTAGTTGGTCAATCCATTGTTGTTTACCTTTGATTGAAGATAGCTGTATAACTCCCTTACATTTTTGACGAGTGTGTTTTTTTCTTTATTTGCTACCGATTGGGGGGATTTTTTCTCAGCATCGACAATGGGATTGGCATCTAATTTTATCTGTTCTCCACGTGGGTTATTGTGGAGAGCGCCTTCTTCCGTCCTTCGGAGGCGAGCATTTTTTTCTTTTTCGCTCCGCATATCCCTTCTTAAGGTAGGAAAACGTAATAAATTTTGATAAGCTTTCTCGGTATAGGAATCTCCGCTCCGTTTACTCCTTTTTGTTAGCACCGTGGCATCATTTTTAGGTGCCTCTTTATTCGTTAATAATGTTGTTTTGAAATTTTTCGCATCATCAGGGTAAACAGCACCATGGAGGGAAGAACGCACCAAATCTGTGGTGTAGAAATTACGACCCTCCTTTGGGTAATAAAGTGTGATCTTTTTACTGGTCGTTCCTTGTTCACCCATGAGGGCGTTTCTTTTGTAGTCTATTAAATCTCTGCCTTGAATGCTTCTTTTCCGTTTCCCTTTGTTGATAATATTAATAGCATTCCCCTCAGAAATAATTTGAAAGCGCGCAATTCTTCTCAGATTTAAGTCGGTTACATAGATGTAGTGTTCATCAAAATCTACGTCAACTGGGAATGGCAAATTGTGGTTGGTGGAGAAGGAAAGCTTTGTAACAAGTGCGTAGAAGAATAGATGCGTCTTTGTCAAAATGATAGTTCCGTGTTCCTTACTCTTGCAAGATATTAACTGATGGTTTTGTATTTCTGGGAAAAATTCCTCCAGCTGTTGACTTTTTTCGGAAAATGCTAATTTTTGCATATCAAGGGTGATTTTAAAACTCCCCTTTCTTTTTATAACATAGGCATCATAAGATTTGTTATTCACACAAACGTTTAGTATAATATTCATTTTTTTAAGATTAGAAGAAATGAAATTTTCATCAAAGAATGATTCAAGTTTTACATAATAATTGTTAATGTTTAAAATTCCTACATCGTTGTACGTGTCTTGTGTCTTATCCAGTATGCACAGTTTGTAAGTATTCCTTTTGTTCATAATGACATTTTTAAAAATGATATAATTGCTATGTATAGTGTACTCTTTATTTTCTACATGGTAGCCATTTTTATCTAGTCTGTAACAGTTGTTGTCAAATTCGACAATATATAGTGTGTATTCGTGAGGGGGGATGTTTTTTCCATGTATCTTTAACTCAAATGTGGTGTCTTTTAACTGCGCTAGGGTTTGATTCTTATAGAATCCCTTTTCGTTCAAATTTTCTATCCTTAAATAATTGTAGTTCTGATATCCATCGTACGTATTATGCAGTTGTTTCAGGTTTGTATTATTCCCTTTAATGTTTTCGTCTATGTTACCAAAATTTACTTTTAATGCCTTATATAGTAAATACACCTTAGGAGATTTGTTGATATCATTGTAATTTTCTTGCACGATAGGCTGTGATTCCAGATAATCTCCTTCATAACAACATAGAATGATTGATAAATTAGTTTTTAAAACCATGTTATCTAGAATGTAGTTAACTGTTGCCCCACCTTTTCGTCTGTAGTACATAATTTCTTTAGAGTCCACCTTTGTGCCTTCATAAAACTTGGATAAAGCAATTTTTATTTTTTTCCTTATCGCTCTAGTTATATAGATAAAAATGTGCTTTCCCCCTTTCCCCCCATTGTTGTTGTTATTTTGGTCCTCGTTCTCTCCCCCATCCATATGCTGGTCCTCTGCATACCCTTTAAACTGGTCGTATTCTTCGTTATCATCATCGTAGTCCTCGTCCTGCTTTCCACCTTTATATTTGCCGCCTTTATCCTTGCCACGTTTAGCATCTCCATCCTCCTCCGTTTTTCCCTTGTTCGCTTTTCCCTTGTTCA
>NC_020405.1:3069262-3118530 GCF_000321355.1 Plasmodium cynomolgi strain B
TTTTTCTTCTTCTTCATCTCTTCGTCCATAAGCCTATTTATTTCATCTTCATTTTCTTTATCATTTTCATCATCCTCATCGTCCCCACCGTTTTCGTCGTCTGTATTGTAGCCCATGACATCACTACTAAATCCTGAGGATAACGCATCCCTGTGGCTAAAGAGCGCTTCTTCCATAAAATAGTTGTAAAAAAAGGTCCTCCTCGGTTTGATTTTTGAGTATGATTTGAGTAGGTTCTCTATTTTTTCCCTATTTGCTCTTCTCGTTATCAGATTCTGGCCCAACTCGGATGTAATTCCTGCTTGTACAAGCATATAGTTATGAGTGGTAGGATTGGACGCTCGGGACAGTTCACTATATTCTACTTTTCTTAACAGGTAGGTGTTCTTATACCCGTAATAGTAGGAACTGTAGCATACAACGAAGTTCATTTCATTTTTGTAGTGCTTTTTAAAAATGTTCAATATTCTGAGTTTGAAATTAACGTAGTTGAAGGCGGTATTTTTGAAAATAGGGATAATGCTGTTAGTTTGGTTTCTCCTAGTATTGCAAATATCTCTATTACTAGCGTTGTAGGAATTCATGGGGACGAATTTGATGGAATTTTCATTCAGTTCATACATATTAATTGTCTGATCAATTTGATCATTCTTATCTGCAACTACTTTTCTTAACGTATGGTTATGAACAAAGCCGATATGTGTGTAATTTTTCCGGTCTTTGCAATTTTCGCTATAATAATAAAAGCAGTAGCATATTTTTATGTACTTCTCTAGAACATTGGTTATTTTGTAAATTTTAGAAATCCATGTGAAGTTATCATTTATTTCTTTCACGATTTTTCTTGGTTTTCCATAGATCTCTATACTCTGTTCCCATTCGATGTGGTATTTCTTGTTATTTAAGTAGATTGTGTCATCAAATAAGCTTGCACTTGTGTCGTCCGTGCATGGTAAATTTTCCGCAACGAACCAAATTCTGTCATTTATGTGGACCCACTCATTTAAGAAAGAAAAGGAAAAGTACCCATCCATATCTGTGTGAACTTCTAAAAGGCTCGGACTCGACAATTTAAAGAATGCAACCTTGTTTAAATAGTCAGCATCTTCACATTTTTCCTTTGAGCACCAACATGCGACAATTCCTTGAGAGGGAAAATTAATAAGTACATTATATGTTTGTTCATATTCTTCTACCTTTGCAGGAAATGTTAAAAAAGAATCCCTCTGATTTATTTCTAGACATAATTTACTCAAATCTGTCATTATATCAATTGGGAAAATTCGGATTGATCCATTTAGCACTTTGGATGTTTTTAATCTAAGGGTAAACGGTTTCATAAAATGTATGATGGAATTCATTTGGGGCTCTACCAACACAGCTGTGTGCACTTTAATTTTCATAGAATTTGCAAAATAGTAATAATCATTATCGCAGTGTCCTTCTACTAGTTCGTAACAAGAGCACACGTGTAAATTGTGGGATCCATCATCGTTTCTATGTGCAGTCATGATGCTATAGTTGTCGGCATCTAAAATTGTTAACAAATTTTTCCACTCGTGGACCGTAACCTTATCTCCTATTTCTTCATTTCCATCAGGAGTTAATAGTTGTTGAACTGAGTCGGAATAAAAAATTTTTTCACTGTTCCCATAGTTATTTTTGCATACATCTGAATCTCCATAATGTTCATAAACGAAACGGATTCGTACATTATATTTTGAGTTAAACTGTTTCAATTCCAAATTGAATGGAACACCAGAAACGATTTCGACAGCTTTACTTTCATTAAACAGTCCGTAGAAGGTAACATTTCCAATGTTATAGTAATACTTGTCAGTGGGCCTCAGGAATGCACATATTTCATACGGTTTGTTCACTTCTGGAGGTACAAAATCTATGTTCAAATCGAACGAAACATCTAAAATTTGCTGTAATGTTAAATCGATTTCTTGAGTGCGAATAATTTTTCCCTTTGCTTTTTTATAAATTTGGTTATACTCATTTTTACACTCCTTTGTGTCATTTAATGTGAAATAAATTGTGTCTACTTTTGTTTCTGTGGCGTCAATGTGAGCTCTCAAATATGAGGAGTACATTAGAGGATCCTCTTCTTCATCTTCTTCATCTTCTTCCTCTTCTTCTTTTTTTTTTTTTCTCTTTTTTTCTTCTTCTTCTTCATCTTCTTCATCTTCTTCCTCTTCTTCTTTTTTTTTTTTTCTTCTTTTCTTTTTTCTTCTTTTTCTTTCTTTTTCTTCTTTTTCTTCTTCTTTTCTTCTTTTTCTTCTTCTTTTTCTTCTTTTTCTTCTTCTTTTTCTTCTTTTTCTTCTTCTTTTTCTTCTTCTTTTTCTTCTTTTTCTTCTTCTTTTTCTTCTTTTTCTTCTTTTTCTTCGTCTTTTTCTTCTTCTTCTTCTTCTTCTTCGTCTTTTTCTTCTTCTTCTTCTTCTTCTTTTTTTTCTTCTTTTTTTTCTTCTTTTTTTTCTTCTTTTTTTTCTTCTTCTTTTTTCTCGGCAGTGCTTTCTTTTTTAGGAATTTCTTTTATTTTTTTCAATTCCATTATATGTAAAAAATGCTTTATTTGAGAATTGAACACAGTTTGCATTTTTATAGGCGCATTACATGGCACTCCTGAAAGACAAACGTATTCTTTGTATGCCGTGAAGCCTGGAAGGAAAACCATAGCCTGTATTATATCTTTATGTAGTAATTCCTTAAACTCTGAGCTGAAAGTAAAATCTTTTACTGCCGTGAATCTGGTATTAAAATGTTGCAAATCGCGTTTTAATTTTTCTTTGTCATATAGTGTGTGATCTAATTTCAATTCCAGAGGCTTAAAGTGGTTTTTACTGTTACAGGCAACCTCCTTTGTTACTTTGCATACGCACAGGTTATATTTTTTGGGGGATTCCAATTCTTTGTAGAGATTCAAAATGTGTTCTTCTTTATTTAACTGTGATTTTAAATGAAAATGTTTGATGTCCCGGCAATCATCTTCTACTAAAAAAAAATACCCCTCAGTGTTATAATTCATAAAGACAGCACTTGGTGGCTTGCTTATTTGCACTATTGGATTAATGGAATGGTCCAAAGAAACAACTTCTGTTATCAAGAACTGCATATTTTCTAGACGATTACAGTAATTTTCTCTATTTCCGTAACACCAACATAAGGCATATTTTTTATTTATCGGTTTCATGTTTTTGCATGTCAATTTATGTTCACTAGATACTGTACAATCCTGAATATTATTAAAAATTTCATCTTGGATACTATCATATATTTTTTTCAAGTTCCTTAATCTCCCATAATTATCTCGCAGGAAAGTGTAAAAGTCACAGGTTGCATATTTAATTACTGTAATTTGTTCATGGTTAATATTCTTAAAATAACCATCAAGCGTAATTTCTGTTTCGTTCGTAGCGGTAATTTGAAAAAGTTGTCGCGATGCACCTACGTAATGAAGTGTACCAATATAATTTTCTTTAAAGGATTCGTCAATCTTTCTGGAGTAAATTATTTTATAAGATCCTGGATTAATTTTATCTATGATATGCTTTGAGATTCTAAGGCAAAGTTCTGAGTTCCTTATTCCCGATAGTATATCTGATGCAGTGCTTATTCTTGCTTTAATTTCTCTATAGGATATCATGATTCTTTCTGTTTCTGTAATTTCAACATATATAGTGTAGTGATACCATAGCAAAGTGAATTTTGCATTGTGTCTACAGTTAGTGCCTCTATAGCAGTAAAAATTAATTTCTTCATGAGGTCCGTCAAAAAGGAGTAAACTGGTAAGTGTGTGATTCTGCATTCTTTCATATGCGCAGTTATACAGATTTATAGATTTCTTAGGATCCTTGTTGGTAACATATTTCTTAGCTATTTTTGGTTTCCAGTATTTCCCTGTGTTCCTAAGGGGGTTGTGCCAAATGTAGATACTTCCGTAGTGTGTGTATGTGAGAACCTCCTTACAATAATGACATTCTTTTATAAAAAATATTTTATAATATTTTAAATGGTCATATTCTATATTTAATTCAAGTTTACTGGAATTGTTGTTTATGTCAATGTCAATTTTTTTATACAGATTTGTCTCCCCATTTTGGTAGGAATATATGTTGAGAGTTTTTTTGTCCTTGCACAGGTTTTCATATTCGACATTTTTTATTTCGAATTTTTGGTACGGACTACTGATATAGGTAATGAAAAAATCCGCTTCTATGAAAAAGTTAAATTTCTGATCTTTGTAATTTCCACAGATAACCAAGTCTTCATTTAGTATTTTACTGTTCATCTGACTCACATTGTAGAATATACTAAAGTCAATAGCGATTATGTTCGAAGCGTCGTTACTTAACTTATCATTTTTTCGCGACTTAATTTCTATATCTGCGAATACATACGTTCTACATGAAGTTCCAACTTTTGCTGCCCACTGGCTTGATATGTTGTCCGACTCGAATTTCACAGTAAAGTTACAAGGGGAAAACAGCTTACAGACATATTTTTTTTTTTCTGGCGGTATTATTTCATTGTTTATATAAATGTTTGTATACAAATCGTAGATACTTAAGCCGTTCCATTCGTTACATGTTTCTGCAAGCGAACACATGCATACGTAGTACCTGGGTTTATCTAAAATGATCTCCTCTTTCACTTCATACTCTGCTCTTGCGTCTACAATAATATTATTGTGAAAGATTTCCTTAGGATAATTACCCTTGGAATGTATAAAAAAGCCCTTACTCGAATTACAGTCTTCATCCTCTTTTATGGCGAATTTTAGAATCCTGGTGTTTATGTCTTCATTATATAATGATACAATGGCGCTAACTTCTAAAGGATCTAGGTTATTGACCTTAAAGCCAAATAACTGCTCAATTCTGACAGAACCGATGTCAATATAATTAATTTGCTTCACGCATAGCCTCATAGTAATGGCATTAAAATCGATGTTAAAATTTAATTCCTGATTTTTATGTATAAACTCATTATCATAATTACTTTTCCAAATTTCATATTCATTTATGACTATCTCTTCGTGAGAGCATTCGTATTTAACGTATGGCCCTGAGTAGTTATGATATTTAATGTTTGGCCAAGGGTTGTTCTTAATTACAGAGTTAATGAGAGAATAGTATATGTTGTATTGAGGATTTTCCACCAACTCTATGGATAGTAGGCGACGTAATTTGGTATTCTTCTTTGTACACAAAGTATTTTCTTGCATTAGAAGTTTTTCACTAATTATGTATAAATATCCGTTTTCTTCTTTTAGGTAGGTGGTTATATCACTCTTTTCCACAGTCCTATTATTGCAGATGGTTCGGGACCATGAAAAAGTGGTGCTTTCTACATTATTCATAATGTATTGAATTTTTTCCTTAGCGGTGTATGTTTTTATAACGCATTCTGAGCCTATAAAACATATAAGGGGTGTATATGTTTCTATAAAAAATAGGTTACCCACTTTTTCATATTTCATATCCTTCAGTATGCATATATCGCGGTAGTATGCCTTTTCATCATTTTTAAAAAAGAAGATATAATTATCCTCACTAAGGATATGATAATCTTTGTAGATAGGGTTGCTTATAACTGCGCAGTCTGGTTTAAGTACCAACGTATTATCCATTATATATGGTACATTATTAAAAAGGCTGACACTAATTGTTATGGAGCAGAGTGGATTATCTAAAGTGCAGTAAAATGTATTATTAGCAATTGTCTTATCCGCCATAAAGGTACTAATTAGTAAAGTTAAATCATTCGTTTTGAAGCAGATATAATAGGTGTTATGCTTTAACTCAGGAAAGTTGGTTATATGCCCAATGTAGCCTACGCATTTTATTACTTGCACACTTTTCGTTAATGGCGTTTTTAAAACAGTTTCACATTTTTCATTTTCCGAAATGAAAAAGGCGTCTAAGAGGTTAAAATAATCTACAAAATTTTTGATGTTATTATCATCGCAATTGGCTAGCTCTCCCACATTTATCTGTTCATAGTTCTCTTGAACTATTTGATATGGTCGATCGTTTTTCTCAAGAGAGGACACAAGTGAGCTGGAAAAAAAAAAAAAAAAGTCGAAAGAAGGACCATTGAAAAGTATGTATTTGTTGTGGAAAGGTATGGTGAAAGGGATCACAAGCGTTGGGAAACACTGTTGCATGCGCTTATGCACAACGCGCGGGCTGTATACATGTTGGCGTTACCACTTATGATTTCGATCCTTAATGAAGATTTTTTCATTCTGCTTTTGCACAAATAAAAACTTGTTTTTGTCATTTTTTTTTATGAGCACTTTTCCATGATCATCATTGGGTGTATAACAATTTTGGGTTGTCTTGTCCTCAGAAATTAGATAACGATCACTAATTTCAAACTTGGGCGTTATTTTGCCATCATTTTCCAACTTCAAAATGGATATATACTCAGTTTCAAACTGTTCTGCATTAAGGACGCCCTTCTCACTCGGGTAAGTAAAATCTGATATGCGTATACTAGCATTTATATTTTTTAAGAAAATTACCAGCCATATGGTAAAAAAGGAGAGGTTCAAAACGTGACCCTTTTTTTCATATTTCATTTTCTCTTTAACATTTAATTCTTTGCATTTTTTTTTAG
Source organism: Plasmodium cynomolgi strain B (assembly GCF_000321355.1). Taxonomy (NCBI): domain Eukaryota; phylum Apicomplexa; class Aconoidasida; order Haemosporida; family Plasmodiidae; genus Plasmodium; species Plasmodium cynomolgi. The sequence continues at coordinate 3,075,890 of NC_020405.1, forward strand.
TTGCACTGGCATGTGCATAAATCTACACACGGGTATACATAGATCTGCACATGTACACCTTCACATATGTAATATATTTAACCAGCTGAGAATAAGATCACATTATAAGAGCTTATGTTTTTTCTCACGGAAGGGATATGTTGCAGAAAAGCTGTGCAAATGGTTCTTTCTTTCTTTTTTTTTTTTTTTTTACTTCATATGTAAGCTGACAAGGAGATGTTACGACAGGAAAATTTTGTGTGGAGATATTTCAAGGCCAAAAAAATGTTCCCGTCCCAAAAGTTGTGCAAATTAAATGGGTGCACATTTTATGCGAAACGGGTGCCTTGAGAGGGGTAAACGGGGATGCATGAATGGGCGAATAAATATACATGTGCATACGTGTGTGTATCTATACATGTGGACAGCCTTAAAAAATTAGCAGAAAAAATTTCATTATAATAAAAATTTTATTTCACTTTTTACGGCATTATTCAGAAAAAAATAAACCCATGGAACATTTTTTTTTTTGTTCTGTCCACAGAAATTATTTCTGAGTTGTCGTTCTGTTGGGGGTAAAAATTGCGCGCGCTTAATACTGTTTTGTTTTGTTATGTGTTACTCTGTTTTGCCTTTCGTTCTTTCATTTTATTTTTTATTTACCTGTTTGTGCTTTTACACCTCTGAAGAGCCCTTTTGAGGTAACAAAACATTTTTCACTCTTTCATAGATCGATGCTTTTAAGATCACTCAGGTGCATGCAAAGGGAAGACTCAACTTGTTGGACATTTTTTGCACTAATTCGCATTAGCCGTTTCGAGTTTGTTCTATTTCTTTTTTCTTTGCTAAGTAAAAAAATAAAATAATAAAATAACTCCTTTATAAGCATGTGTTCATTTTTCTATTCGAGTCTTTTACGAAATATGCTTATAGTATCATCAAGCAGAATTGAGCTGTCCACCATTTCGCAGGGGGTGAATATTGTAACATAAAAATAAGAGAACGTATAAAACGGAAACATAAACATGTTGCTCACGCGTTTATTTTATTATATGTTCTTAGTGAAAGGCTATTTCGAAATTGCAAACCCCTTTACAACTGTCTTTGTTTAAATGCTTTTAAAAAAAACGCTCACCCTTTCGGTTTTAAGTTAATTTATGTGTAGGGCTCTTTTTTTCTCCCTGTTTTTATTTTTTCCCACTTTATAAAAACGTTACACGTTTGAAAAATTACGTTTTTTTTTTTTTCCCGTGCCACATCAGAGGTTTATATGCCTTCGATGTGGTGGTTAACTTGCGCATGTTGCATATTAATTCTCATTTTTTTGGAGTACAGTGTATGGTTGTACGCGCAAATGTAAAGTGCTAAAATTTCGTCGAATTGTGAACGTATATACAAATAAACATTTAAGAATCTGTTCCTAATAAACAAATCAGCACTTTAACTTCCTCCTCACGTGATGCTCAAATGGAGCATTTGCGTAAAATCCATTTTTTATAAATTGTAAGAGGTGCGCGGGAAGCTGCAAAATGAAAACTGCCTACTCGTACATTTTTAAATTTTATGCAAAAAGGAAAACTATTTTAAAGTAACCCCCACGACGAAGAGCTCTGTAATCATTAATATCTCTCTTTTTTTTTCCCCTTTTTGCTGTTAATTTTTTTGTAATACAAGCATATATATTGAACATGAATAACGTATCATTCGAAGGGATACTTTCGAATTGCAGTTTAAGTCTTACCCCCTATTGGGGGCAAAAACAGGAAAATTGGGGACAAATAAAAAGCGAAGTCGATTTATTTAATTATCTATAAAATGTAGAAAAATGTTGCGTAATTTTTTTTTTTTTTTACAAAAGGATAAATATGTTACGCTCAACTGATTTGGTATAGGAAGATTTTTTTTTTTTTTATTACTTTTCCACTGTATTTTGTTCTTTTAAGGTGTACTTACACATGGGGGATAAAACGATATTATTTTAAAAAAGTGAACTAGATCAAACTTGGCGTTTTGTACTTATTCGTTGGTGTGCATTCGATTTCATTTCAATATATTTCACATTGTGTAGGAATTATGCAGACAATGTCGTGTAATGTGATGTTTTTTTTTTTTTTTTTTACCCCCATTTTTGTTATATGCAACAAAGTTATTTTTTTCGAAGCGTATGTTATTTGTCTGCCCACAAAAAAATACAGAAATGCGTTCTTTTATTAAAAGTTATAAGAATTATTTCCGCTTAAATAAGCATGAATGCACATATTAAAAAATATGAAGTGCGGAATTAAGTAAAAATTAAACATTTTTAAAGAATAAAATTGATGTTCTACATACGCCATGAGCAATGATATGATCAAATTAACAGTTGTCAAAATTTGTCCAGCATTTAGATCAGCGAATTGTGTTGCGCGATCTTAAACATTTTGAATTAATTTATAATTAACTGTTTTGGGTTAGTTCCTTTCGTTTGTCCACTTGTTGCGAGCCTTTGCTCCGTTTCTGCTCCTCAACGGAGTTATCTGTAAGTCAGTTTTTTTCCTCTCGAGAGTTGAAGTTATGCATGTCATGTGTAAAATGTATACCTGTGTAGACGAAAACATTTCGGAATTAACGACGAAATGGACATAAATTTTATTTAAAAATACTATCCTTTTGTGATTATTTGCCATATTAACTGCACTTTTTTTTTTTTCTTCTTAGTCATCCCAATTTTTGACGACACACACACGTCTTTGTTGTGCAACCATTGGACACACAATTTGATTAACGCCTTGTTAAGTTTGTAACTTTTTTGTTTACAAAGTAGAATTTATTTTTTTATTTTTTCTTCTTCAACTAATTGGCAAATTATCTTACATTTTATGATATACGGATAAGGAAGACTCTTTAGGGAGTTCCCGCCACTATTTGATAAAACAGTTTGATAAGACTGTTTCATGTACCTTTTTTTTTCATTTTATGTGTAACTCCTTTTGCACTGTTTTACTTTGTAGGTGAACCCTTTACACAATTTGTCCTCATTTCAGTGCAATTTTTAGTTCAACTTTTGAGTGTTAGCAGAATGAATTATTTAATCTCCGTACTTTGGTGCATCATCTTGAGCTGCCTTGCAAGAGGACAAGAATCCGCGACAAATTTTTATAAGTTTGTAGACTCCTCCGCGTCATCCACGTACATTTCAGAGGAATCTGGGAGTTCGCTTTATGATGCGAAAAGGGCTATACAGAACAACCCCAGTTATTGGTGCAGTTCCGGGAATCACACAAAGGATGAAGAAATCAGCTGGACTGGTTATTTAAATACAAAGGGATTCATAAAAGGAGTGAAAATATCGTGGGAATATAGCCCAGAATTAGTAAGCATATCTGTGTCTAGTGATGGGGAAAAATATAAAAATGTTATTCCTTATCGAAGGATTTCTGGGAATGAAGCCTCTTTTGATGAAATCTACTTTTTTAAAAAATTAGAAGAAGTTGTATCGGTAAAAATTGGATTAAAAAATGCTATTCACAAATATTTCGGAATAAGAGAAGTGAAGATTATAGGAGGAGGAAATCCATACTTTCTGCTACTTTCAGGAATTACAAGTGATAATGAAATGTGTTTACAAGTGGAGGAAGGATTAGTAAATAATGACAATACTTCGGTTATATTAGATTCATGTATAAATGCTTTAGCAAGCGGGGACGGCAGAGAATTGTGGAAGACAAATTCTAACAACCAAATAATTAGTGCCTTTAGTTACCCTCCCAAATGTTTATCTGTTATTAATTTGGACAATTTAGAAGAGAATAAAATTGTTTTATACGACTGCTTAAGAGCTTTGGAAGATGGAGATGGAAAGTCTAATTGGATATTTGAATCTAATTCACAAATTCGATTGCAAAGAAGTGGTGAACCTTTATGCATTTCTCAGAAAAATATATACGGAAATGTGCCTGGAATTCATGATATTCTTCTCAACATGGATGTTACGGTTGATGCTAATTCGACTCTGGATGATGATCATAATGCGGATAACACGGTAGATGGAAACTTGAATAGCTACTGGGCTTCGGCTACATTTGCAGATAATTACGAGCACGTGGTTTATCTCATCCTAGATTTAAACAAATACGTAGAAATATCCAGAGTAAAAGTCTCTTGGGAATACCCCCCTTTGCATTATAGCATAAGTGCCAGTATAGACAACCAAGAATATAAAGTCATTGCTGAAAATTTAGCGAACCCTAGCTTTGTAACAATAGATACTTTGAAAAATGTAGAAACGAGGTATATCAAGATATCAATGATAAAGCCTCATCCGAAGCATGGAGAAATGGGGGATCAATTTTTGTATGGAATTAGGTCCATAGAAGTTCAGGCCAACAATTTAGAAACTATTATAGGCTATTGTAGAGATGCAGCTAATTCAGATGACGCTAGAGATAAATACTTTGTTGAATATATAACCGAATTTGACCAAGACTTAACTAACAAAATGATTAACCTCGAAGATGATGTGTCGAAAAATGTAAACTCTATTAGTGATAATTTATCAAAACTGGAAGAACTGTTACCCAATATTGAAACATGCGTACAAGAAAAGAAGGAGTATGATGAAGAACTGAAAGAGTCCAAGGAAAAGGCAAATGAATTGAATGAAAAGTTGTCCTCCCTAGTGTCAGTAAATTCAATTCATGATAACGATTTGCTACGATTAGGTATGCTTCCGGGTGATTCCTCTTCCTACCCAGCTAGTGATTGTTCTGTAATTAAAAATGTTCAAGATATTCCACAATCAGGATTTTACTGGATAAAGCCAAAGTGTGCCCCTGAACCGTTGAGAGTATATTGCGACATGGTGTCTAGTACATCCCTCTACGTATGGAATGGTAATCCTCCTAAACATAGCGATCATTTAATTAGCAGTATTATAAATTCGGTGGATGATATAAGGCAACATTGTGCTGAAATAGGGTTAGAGCCGCTAATTCTAAGGTCGAAAAGCCAATTAAATAGCTTAATTTTGTCGTTAAAAAAAATGGGATACACACTGAATGGGAAAAACAACATTCCTCTTGCTTATGACTATTCTTGTGATCACGGTAGTTGCAGCGGAAAGTTTCACGATTTGGTAAACGGCAACATAGATTTAACGACTCTAATTTATTTAAAAGCATCTGAATCTCCGGACAGCACAAAAGTGAGACAAACTGCTGGAATATCCTACGATGATGGATCTTTCAAATTTTTTAATTTAGAAACATCTGATATATCTGCCATAGTTTGCTCTACTAATTCGACGGAGAACGATGCTTCGTTACAATATTTGAACATAAACTGTGAAACTACGGCACTTGAAGATTATTTCAACTCAATCGTGAATACTAATGTGGTTGTTCTCTGTCCTTTAGGGTGTGCGAGTGAAAATTTTAAAAACAATGCGGTGTATGGAAGTAGAGGAATATATGCAGATAACAGCTCCATTTGCAGAGCCGCGATACACGCTGGGGCGGTGGACAATAAGGGAGGCCTAGTCAATGTTACCATCGAATCTGGAATGGATCGATACGAAGGTTCCATTAGTAATAATGTAGAATCTATTTCTTTAAATAAAGACCCTGCAGGGGGGTTGTTAGATATAATCACTAAAGATAGGGAAGAAGATATCAAGGAAGAGAGCAGCATTTTTCATCACAGGACGATACGAATTGGTAATTTATCTGCCGACTGTCCTATGGATTTGTTTCAATATAAGCAGACGTCCTTTCTTCAAAAGGGAGACACAACGAAGGAGAGAAAGGAGATGTCGTACAGTGAAGACGAAAGTAGAGATAGTATCATTTTTCACGAGTTAATTACCGATCTGTTAAGCAACATTGATGCTATTCATGGAGTTGACCCCTCAGTGATTTCCATCGTCCAAGATGAGACAGTACGGGTGATAGAAAAGTCGAAGAAGCAACTAAGACCAGCTGATTTGTTATCCAAGAAACAAATTGACGATGCTATCAATTTGTACAATATCACAGAAAATTTAGCATTATACCTATACGATTTGTCAGGAAAATATATGTACGACTTGGAAAAGTTGAAGGAACGTTTGGAGGAATTAAAAAAAGAACAGAAAGTTGCTCTTAACTTTGGTACCTTCAAATTGAACTATGAAACTATGAATTTTTCTTCGCACTTCCAAACTTTTGATTCAAAATTAACAAAGAATGTGTCCAGTAATTGGGGATATGCAGATACGGATATAGCAGGACACAAAAATAGTATTGGCCAAACGAGCAGCATCTCAAACAAAGAAATAGGGGAAGGATATTATGCCAAATTGAAAGGATTAAATTTTTACGACTTTGAAATAAACGTAAGTATGTTGAGCAGGGGAACTGGATGCTCAGGTATTGTCTTTAGAGCTAAGGACGATTTTAATTTTTACCTATTTGATGTGTGTGATAGGGAAGGAATGAAAAGATTGTCTAAGGTAGAAAATGGGAACGTGGAAATTTTGAAAGAAAATTTAACAGAAGTTAATACAAATAATAAGTGGAATAAGTACAAAATTGTGACCAGTCATGCGAATATTGATATTTACGAGGTTGATGAAAATTCAAATGAGACTAACATCCTGAGGTCTCTAGATGAAAGGTTCCTCTCTGGCACTGTTGGTTTGTATTCGCAAATTCATGGACAGGGTTCCTTCTTCGATAATTTAGAGGTCATAGCTCGACCATGTTCGGAATTGTCCAAAGGGGGGGCGAACAAAAAACAGAGGGAAATTTCCAGCTGCCCCTACTACAAGGAAAACTATTTAAGCGAAACGTTGCCGTATAGCTTTATTAACGATGTGGATTATGAGTGGAGTTTTGCAAGGAGGGGCGACCAAGATGACCACCAAGATGATGACCATGTTGTAGGCAACTACAGTGAGCACCTGCTATGCTCAAAAATGGTAAAAGACAGCGCCGCACCCAGTGAAGAGACCTACAATACCATAGCACTTTTAAAACAGAGGAAGTGCTCTGACGGGTACTTTACCCTGGACGTGAATTTCTCCAATGATGAGAGTAACGAAAGTGACAATGATGAGTTTGTAAAAATTCTTTTCAACTTTGTAAACGAGGAAAACTACAATGCGTTAGAGATGACAAATGATGGCGTCAGGATAGTGACTTACAGAAATAATAAATCAGTAACATTGTCCGAATTGACCGATAGGGAAAAAATTAAAAAGGTGTTGACCCCAAATGAGTGGATTAATATAAAATTACACTTCCACAAATCAAAGGTCACGGCAGTCATAAATAATAACGAAGAAGCATTACAACTAGACACAGATATTGCTGATGTAGATAAGATTCGTTCAGGACAAGTTGGTTTCTGGGTACACAATTTTGCTGAGGTGAAATTTGCTTCCATCGTTCTTTCATCTGGTATGTCAAATAATGATGGAAATTTTATTCAAACCAAATCCAAGGCATGGGGAACTTGTGAAGATTCTGTACACGTATTAAATAGAAGGTCTTCATGTCAAACGGATATATTCCCAAATGAGACGAAAGAGAAACATATTAATTGTATTAAAAATTTCTGTGAAGAATGTTGTTTATATCATACACAAATGTTAGATAGTAATGAGAAAAAGCAATGCGAAAAACACTGTAAAAAAAATGACCACTTAGCAGCTAAGATGCAGACACTGTTTGAAAAATTTTTAAATAAATGTGTTTCGTTGGAGGAAAATAAGGACTACAAACAGTGTGCAGACAATGATGCCGAATGTAGAAATAAAGTTTGCGTACTTTGCTGCAAAAGGAACAATCCAGAAAGCTCTAAGGCGTTGAAGGGATTATCTCTTCAGAAGTCAAAGGATATACAGGAAAAGGAAGTAATCGAATGTCAATTTCAGTGCAACCGGGCCCATGCGTGAGGTAAAGAAGTGCTAAAGTAGTGCACGAATGTGTAGGGTTCAGCAGGGCAAATAATAGAAGAAAAAGATGCAAAGTGGAGTAATATTCATTTCTGCTTGAACGCAGTTTGTCACGTTTTCATTGTTACGTCTTCTTTGTGCTTGTCTTGTCTTTTCTTTTTTCTTTTTTTTTTTGTCACAAAACATGGTTTATGTGACCTAATTTTTTTTTTCTTTTGATGAAGCACAGCAAGCGTGCGAAAGGAAAAAAAAGAAAAAAAAATTCATGATTACAAGAAATACATTTTTATACACTCAATGATCACGATGCTGCACCCCTTTTGGAACTTCGTCGCATCTGTGTGGGTAAACGCAAAAATGTATACACATTTGCATAATTAACAAATTAAGTGGGAAAAAATGCCTTTATTTTTTGCCCCTTTAGCAGTTTCTCCCGCATGGTTACTTCGGTACTTTTGCGTTTCTTCTTATCACGAAGAAATGTGCACTGACTTCTCCATTAGGCACAGTTTCCCAGTTTTAATTTGTCCATATGTTTTATTGTTACGTAGCACTGGGAAAAATATGCAAGTTAACTGGGTAGCTTCAACAGGCACATTTCAGCGCGGAAGCCAAGCCGCTATAGCGTTTCTCTTTACAACCAGTTCGTGTTCCATTCTTTTCTTCGTAAGGTGAGGAAGGGGAAAAATTGCTACGAAAAGAATGCTACGAAAAACACATTCTAAGTAACAATTTAGCGGCGAAGAAATAGCAAAAGCGTTAACCCGTTTGGACACTGAGTAAGTTGCTTCCAATTTATGTTGTGATTTACTGGGAATTTTCCTATACAGGTGTTCCCGCTTCCATTCTAAAACGTCATTTTTTGACAATAAATTAGGGTTCCTTTGTTCAGTTATGTCGCCTTTAAAAGATGTGTCCCCCCCTTTAAAAATGCTGCATCGTTGTGTTGCTATGCCACTGCGTCATTACACTCACAAGCTGTAACTTAAAAATGGGGATGGCACTGCTTCGTAATTACGCAACATGGTAAGTAACATGTAGCCACGGGGGAAATTTATTAATTATCTAAATTAAAAACGTTTCGTTCTTTTTTTTTTATTTTGCGATGGTTTATCACGTCGTTTTAAAAAAAATGGGCATTTTAATGCAAACGCGATGCACGCTGCATGATACGGGGGTTCACGCTGTTCTTGTATATAAACGTCGTGCGTATCTACACAAATGTTATATGAAAAAGGGTACAAACATATGTATATATATATATATATATATATATATATATATATAGAGAGAGAGAGAGAGAGAGAGAGAGAGAGCGGGAACGCCATTCGGGGGGAAACATTTTTCCCTCTGCGGATGGCTACTCTGTGCTACTCCGTTACGACGTAGCCTTCTGCGTGGCATTTTTTTTAAACAACTTTTTAATTTTATTTTTCAAAATTCCGTAAATTTGTTGCCTCCTTACAAATTTCTTGCTATATGAATTATACGTATCTAAAAAGTTCCTCATGTCCAAATTGTCAATGTCAGATGATTCGCTCGAAAATTGGTCACTGCTATATTTCGAATTGTCCTTAAAATATGTGTCACTGTACATCAAATGAGAGTTGTCTAGGGGACTACTCGTATTTTGCCTCTTCTCAAAGGTATTACCTGTGGGTGTTTTATTTTTCGTTTGGGAGGAATGATCCTTATTATTACTGTGCAAGTGAAAACTCTCAGCATGTTGAACGTTTTGCGCAACGGGATTTTCTCGGTCATTTCCCATTTCGAAGTGTGAAGTATCTTCTGTTTGATTTTCACTAGTTCGGACGCACTTCTTTGTATTTGTAGCTGACTGTTTGGTTTTCTCACTTTCACTGTGCTGACGTGAGGCAGTGCTTTTCTGGCCTTTATACTTCTCATTTGACAAGTACGATTTTATCTGCTCACAAAAGTGAGATTTGTTCCCTTCGTTATGCATTATGTTTGACAGATTTTTATCCAATGTTAGGACATTTTTTATATGATATCTACCAACTCCCATGAGGTAATTTTTATTGTAAGAAATTTTTTGGTTAAATTCGTCAAAATCTGCTACATCTAAGCCGAAAACTCTTAAGTCATTGAAGGCAGCATAGTATAAATTTTTTGAATCTGCATTATCTAGAATGTTGTAAATATTTGGGAATATATTAATGAATGTAGGAAGATTTGATTCTCCGATAAATTTTTTTACACTTTCTTTGTAGTTTAGCAGTTTCATGGTTAATTCTTTTTTTTCAATGTTGTATGTTACGAAATCGTTTTCTGGTTTGTTTTTCTTATCTGGGGGTTTTACTTCTTCTGCAGAATCGTCATCTAATGTGTCCGCGGGGGGATTATCCTGGCATTCGCCCGTTTTTACACTATCATTGTTTAATTCTTCTGCGTTGTTATCCTCGTTACTGTTGGGCTGACAGGGGGGAGACTCGCAATCCCCACAGCTGGCTTCTCTGTCAATGCTTGTGTCAGTCTTAGCATCGGTCTCGTTTTGAGCACTGCTGTGCGAAGTGGGTCCCGTGTACTTATCCTGTTCCTCTTCATTTGATATTTTCCTCTTTTTAGTCTTTACATTTGAACTTTCATTTACATCGCTTACGTCGACTATGTCGGTTATGTCTCTTTTTATGCTGTTAGAGGATAGCTGGGAGTAATTTCCACTGCTGCATGCTGGGGAAAATTTTTTTTTTTTTTTTGACGAAATGGGAACTCCAAAAAATACTTTCCGTAATGATTTGCTTATATTTACATAGTTACATAGGGGGGAGTAGCTGCTCTTGTTATCTGACAGTACTTTAATTAACATGTCAAAAATATCCTTCGATTTATCATTACTATTTTGAATGGTATCTAAGATTGTGGAGAAGTTTTCCTGCTCTAGCATGTTCTCTAAACTTGCATATGCATCATTATTATATCCATACATGTCATTTGGGGCGATACCGTTAAATGATCCATAGGCGTTGTCATAAAAATGGTTGTTACCTTGCATGTGCAAATTTGTCTTTGCTAAATTTTTATTGTTTTTTTTTTTTTTTTATTAACATTCGCGGGTTGGTTCATATCAGCGTCTTCGTTTTTAAAACTTATGCTTCCTTTGCTTGGTCTGCCTACCTTTCCTTGTTTTTTTGGCCTGAGATTTTTTTTAATTTCTTTAACAGGTGTTTTTTTGACCTCATTTACATTCGGGTCATATAGGGTATTATTTAACACATCCTTATCCTCACTGTGATATAGGAGATGTATATTTAGGTACTTCCTATATATTTTGGGGGTAATCTTTTTATAGTAATTTTCTACATTTTCTGCGATCCTGTGGTAGATAGTACTTTTGTCGTTGTAAGTGTAACAGTTATTGATAATTAAGAAGAAGTCCTTTTCAAATTCTTGAAAGTCTCTATATTTATAATTTTGGATTTTATGTTTCATGGTGGTAAAGTCCATTGGTTCTTTTATTATGTTCAAATAATCTGGAACAAACTGCACATTGACGGGATAGAGAAATACCCTTTTCTTATCGAAAGAGATTAGCTTATTTAGCAAGTTCATCAGGACTTCATTTTTCCTCCTTAGTTCCTCCAGCTCGTCGTATTTAATTTTGTTTAAACTCATTTTGAACGGTGTTTAATTGGGGATGCGGGGATTACTGATGTTCGCGATCAAATGTGTGGAGTATTGCTGAGGGTACAATTTTGTGGCTTACACGTACCTACCTATGTGCAATTGCATATGTATACGTGCTGCTGTAGTCCCTCCTTCAGTTGACGCAGTTGTCCGATTTGATGGCATATTTTTTACTGTTAAAACGGTTTTAACATTACAAATGATGAAGGGCTACCATGCCACACTTACAAGTTATAATTACATATCAGAAAAAGGGGGAATGGTTAAATGTATGAGTTTCCCTCTTTTGTGATTTTGTCATATATTTAAACAGTTCATTGATAACGTTCCTTTTTAAACATTCACTTCATCACTGTTAATGGTCGAAGTTGATGAAGCGTCCGGTTATACAAATGAGCGCAAAAGGAGAAATGAAAAAAAAAAAAAATTCATGATTACATCATACAACACAAAAAAAAAAAAAAACGATACATAAATTTCACAAACTTCGTATAATGTTTAACAAATCGGATGCTTTTCAACATTTGAGCAAAATATCTTTTATGCTTTTGCTAAGGGATGCCTCCATTAGTTTTTTTTTAATGGCAAACTTCTTCGAATGGAAGTATGTAAAAAGATATATATACGTATATACGCTTGTGTGTTTTTTAATTTATCTTTTACATGGGTAATTATTTGTTGTTCCCACAATTTGAAGCAAACAAATTGTACTTTGCATTCATGTGAAAATAAACGTATGGATATGAAAAACGGGAAAAAAAGTCATTTAAAGGTTGCTTAGCATGTAACAATGCCATTGTATGATCCATTTTAAAAAGGAATGGAAAAATACAGAAGATAGCAAATCTGAAAAAAAAAAAAAAAAAATGTTTTTAATATGAAAAGAAAAAAAATATGTTAGTACGTTTACAAAGTTGTAAAAATGTCGATGAATTTTTTTGGTCAAATTTTTTGCAAAAAAAAAAAAAAAATTTTGCGCCCGTTACCACCATTTTGAACATGGCATTAATAATTTTGCTAGATAATTTTACTTATTTTTTTCTTCTCCATTTTTGCGATTTTTTGTGACATTTTTATGTAAACGTTTTTTGCATCTCTTTGATTGAAAAAATAAACGATATTTAACTTTTTCATCAAAAGTGTCATTATACTTAAATTTACGCGAACGAGAGAAGCGTGTTTTGCTAGTCAAGGATAATGAAACATATGTAAACATGAACGCGTACGTAACGCCGTTTCAGGAGTTTGCCTTTTTTCCCTGGGTATGGCGTTTTGGGGCCCTTTTTAAAATTGTATGTATGAATAACTTCTATACGTTTATCATAAAGAAATACAGAAATAACCCCGTGAGGGCAACTGAATTTCCACAAGTTCTGCGAAAGACAATTTTCCCGTTAAACGTTTACAAAGATGGAAATATGAAATATGGGGGAAAATAAAAAAAGGTGTGGTGTTAAGGACACTTTTAAAATTGTTTAACTGGTTAATAAATAAGATAAACTGGCATGGCACAGGCGTTTTCGAGGGGTCCATCCATTTTTTTATTTACCTCCATAATACCATTGAAAGTTTTGTTTCCTTTTGCTGAGCTAATTTACCCCCGAAATGGGTTTTATTAATTCCGTGTTAATATGAAAGCCGTTATGTTACTTTTTATTTGTTTTGGTTATCGAATTATCACATAACACATGATGGGGAGAATTATTCGCGTTAGTCTTACTATTTTGAGGGGCCGTCTGTGCAAAGCGCATCAAATGCACGGAATAGGCACTGTTGTAGAAGGTACACATTATTAGAAAAGAGCAATTTAAATGCATAGAACTATTTTATGGCAAGCAAAATGTTCATTGGACGAGAAGTAAATAAATAAGCACCAACATAGCATCATTTTTTATCACCCCGAATGGTGAATTTGACATATCGCTTTTCGATGATGTATTATCAAATAATTTGCGAAAATTGCGTTCGTGCATGTGACTTAAATTTTAAACACATTTCAATAGGGTAAAAATTAAAGCGTGCGCCAGCTGCAATAACGCGAAAGATGCCACTCCTTAAATTCGTAAAATAATCCCTTCATAAGAACGCGTAACATGTCTATTGTTTTGCATTCAATTGCTACGTGGCAGATGTAACGGATCAACTAAAATGCGGCAAGATTGGTTAGTACCATCTCGAAAAAGTATTCCCAATTTGAAGGAAAAGGGAGTGAAGGGGGTAACATGAATTGCATATGTTGCCTCTCATATGAAAATGTTTAGAATCGTGCTCGTGATAATATATATATTAAAAGGGGATGCTAAAGGTACGACGTGCATATGTGCCGTTTTTATTTGATTACTTCATTCTGTTCATAAATTGTGGAACATATGAAATCTTATAGTAGGGTGTGTGTGTCCAATTACGGCTATATATGTATACGATTTAGGCCCCAATTTGTGGGTTTCTTTTAGAATCCTGCTATTTTGCAATCATTCGGTTTAAAGAGTTCACAATTAGCGCACTAAAAATATATTTTTTCGTAATCTTATTTTTCTCTTTTGAGACTAAAAAAGGGAGGGAAAGCCTCACAAGGAGGCATGCTTCTTCCATCATCCATCGCTTCTTATGCATTGATAGCTTTTAAGCAATTCGTTTTATGGGTACATGGAGGAGCATTTGCCCGTTTTGACTTCTACCTATTTTAAACAGTTTTTAAAAAAAGGCATTCTTTCTTAATGCATCAAAAACGGCCGTTTTTTTTTTTTGTTATTTACTTTGAGTATTTCCGTCATTCTCCACCAAATGAAGAGTAAATTCTTAGGAAAAATGATGTGTTCCTTTGGATATAACAAATTCGGTGTGCTTGTTGGGATCATTTTTAGGTAATCCCAGGTAGACAGGAAAATTTACCATCATTTTTTATGAATTTTTTTTTTTTTACCTTTGTTGAGGTAAAATAAATCTCAAATGAGGGGTAAATTAGTTTCATGAAAAATTGCGTTCACTTTTTTATAGTAAATTCGTTGTGGTGTTTCTACGGAGTCACGATTTTTTTTGCAAAAAAAAGGAAGACAGAAATGGCTGATGTACAGAAGGTTTTGTCTCTGCGCGTATTTGCTTTTTAAAAAATATAATCTTTCACGAAACTGTGCGTAATTAAGTAGTCGTGATTGACAAAATGGGTAGGTGGACCAAATTATTATATAAAAAAATGGGTTATTAACGAGTGTGAGGCATAATTTTAATTCGTATGTGCAATATGAATATGTGCAACTTTGGTTTGAGGCGTGGAAGACATAAGAGCGCGATGGGAGGGGGAGATGAAAACTAAAATAGTTCCACATGCATAAGGAATCGAAAAAATGATTCCATAGAAAGAACTTTTTCATGACAAAAAAGGGGAAGCTCTTTTACGCATTAGCAAAATAGGTATTCTTAATTAATGAAAAAGCGAAGGAAACGTTTTTTTTTAAAAAACTGTGAGTTAAAAGGAAGGATATACAATAGGAACACCCCATGGTGCGCGAAATTTTATTTTTACACGTGGGACAGTGCGGAAATCAGCTCGGACATGAATTTTGGTCTGTAGCAATTAAGGAACAGTTGAATAAAAAAATAAATGAGAAAAAAGAGCTAATAGGAAAATACAGTTTTATGAACGATTCAGTGACTTCTTTTTTCGAAAATGAGAGCAAAAAGTTTAATTTAAATCAAAAAGAAAGGTTGAAAGCACGGGCTATATTGATAGACACCGAAACAGGGGTAGCAAATGAAATTATGAAAAGTTCTCTTTCTTCTTATTTTGACGAAAATAATATTTTTACACAACAATCGGGTGCGGGAAATAATTGGTCCCAAGGGTATATGCATTATGGAAGAATGTATGGGAATTTAATTGACAACATAATTAGAAGGAATGTAGAAAAATGTGATTCGCTGCAATCATTTTATATCACATCATCATTAGGGGGTGGAACGGGTTCTGGATTGGGTTCTTATATTTTAGAAATGCTGTCTGATAATTATAAACAGATAAAATTTAGCAATTGCGTATTTCCATCAGCTTGCGATGATGTGATAACATCTCCGTATAATAGCTTTTTTGCCTTGACCAAAATTCACGAGTTTTCGAATTGCGTTTTACCCGTTTCGAACGACGCGTTGTTAAACATTTTAAATAGTAAAAAACTGAAAGATAAAGAAAATGACAAAAATGATTATTCAAAGATGAATAATATAGTGGCCAATGTAATTGTAAACTTAACAAGTTCTATGCGATTTGAAGGATCATTAAATGTGGATATAAATGAAATATGCACAAATTTAATTCCTTACCCTTTTTTTAATTTTATGCTATCATCTTTAAGCCCTTGCACAGAAACGGAAAATATTAGAACATTTGACCTTTTATTTAAAAATGTTTTGAATCATAATAATCAAATGCTTATTGCCAACCCAAAGGATGGTCTCAGTTTGTCTATGGCTTTTTTAGTTCGGGGAAATATCAAAATTTCAGATGTTACCAAGAATATATTATTAACGAAGAATAATTTGAATATTTTACGGTACAATAAAGATGCCACCAAAATAGGCTTATGCAATGTGCCTCCTTTAAACCAGCCATATAGCTTACTGTGTCTAATTAATTCGTGTGAAATACGAAACACCTTTTTGCAAATTTTGGAAAGATTTAATAAGTTATTTAAAAGAAAGGCACACCTGCACCACTATTTGGAATATCTAACTATGGATGACATTTTAGAATTTAAGGAGAAAATGCAAAATTTGATTTATGAATATAGCTATATTCAGAAAAATTCATTTTGTTCACCTAAATTTTTAGATAAAAATACCATCAATATTTTGGGGTATGACGTGTGTGAGGGGGAGGATGTGAAGGGAGAGAACTACACCAGTGAAGACAACGCGTGTCCGCACTATTTGAGGCCTAAAATGAGCAAGTATGATAGAAGTGCCAACTGGTTTGACTTTAAAAGTAGACCCATTGTTTAAGGTAGATCCACTGATTGAGGTAGCATCATTGTTTTAGGTACCACAGGGGTTCGAAGTATGCGCGTTTGTTTGCACATTGGCCCAAGTGCTTACTCTACTTGCACTATTTGGATTACTCCCCCGCTGTACTTTTTCTGTGTAAAAATTGTACATTTTAGTGATAATGGGTTTATATTTGCCACTTTATAACAATTTTGCACCTTCTTTCGTCAAACGTGCAAAAAAATTTTAAGGTTAATGCGCAAGGAATGGCCACTTAGATGCAGCTTTTTTGTTCATAAGAAAAGGCAAGTCTAGCAAATAAAGGGACAACACTGGGGTGGTGTAAATATGCACCCGTACGTAAATATATGGGAGCATCTGCAAAGTAGCAGAGTCATTACAAATTAGCAACCCGGAATTGTTTATTCGGTTTTGCGTTAATGCGTACATGAGAGGGTTCACCGGAATGTTCTGCATTTTAAAACGTGTATTAAGTGATAAGTAGGTTATTATTAAATTGCAAATAGAGGTACGCTATGTTGTAGTTGGTGCCCATTGCTTTCTTTTTCTTTTTAAGCATTTTGGGCAATTTTCCTGCGCGTAGACAAGTCATATTATGTGCAAAAAAAAGGAACCAACAAAAGCGACAACAGCGACAAAAGAGAACAAAAGCGAACAACGCTTTCACAAATATATGCAATGATGCCATGAGGAGGAGTGGAAGTGCCTTACCATTTAACGTTACGCCGTGCCTTTGTAAAGTGGAAGAGAGGCCATTCATGGCAACTAAATTGGGGGGCAAAAATAAATACTAATGACTTTTAACGGTTGATCAAAGAGATGACCTTTTTTTATACCTATCTAGTTATGGTTAAAACTGAAAATTTTGAAAAAGGGAGAAACTATTAATTAATTAGTGACCGTGTGAAAGTACTACAAAATGGTTTTAAAAAAAGAAAAGCACGACGTCATTTGGCAGTAATATTGGTGAAGGCGTTGCAGTGTTGTATGTGCGTTAAGCCCTGGTTTTTTAGCACAACTCATTTGGATTACAAAAAAAAAAAAAATAAAAGGATTTCCTTTAACGTACATATATATATAGAGTTATTTTATCATGTTGCCAAAATGTGTATTAACGGAGAGGATATAAATAATTAATTTATGTGTGATACACTTTTTTGAACAGAACATTATTCGTTCTACATGCATAATGTTCGCTTATGGGGGAGAAGTTTTTTCTGCAAAAGGGAAAACTTTCCAAGTGAACATTTTTACTGCAAGGGTTATAATGCCTTGTATTATGAGGAAGTGCTCACTTCATGTTAGCGCTGAAATTTATGCGGTAATAACTGCTACCATAAATGTACTATTAAAAGAGGCATAACCGATTCAGTATATATGATAGGTGAACATAACCCCCGCAATGTGCTAATTAAAAACTTATGCATGTTTTTAACATACAGATCATGTGGGCAAAATGGATTTTTCAATAATTAGTGGAAGACACGCGTATCCATATAGTAAGTGTTCAACAAAACGAATGTTTCGACTTGATGCTTAAAACGGAGGGGCGCCATTTTATGGGCCAAAATTTATCGTTTGGATCGACCCATTTTTTATATGATTCGAATAACATAACGATTAACCTCTAAAANTTATTAATTAAAAAAAAAAAAAAACGGGACCTCATGGGGCACCAATTTTACTTTTTGGTTATACCGCTCATTCGTGTATTTTCATTTGTCTAAGTGAAGTTACAAACTCTGAAATGAAGCTTTACGCATGTTGAGAAAATTGTATTAATTATTAAGCGCATATATATTTTGCAACTTTTTAAAATATACCTCTCTGTTACTTCTCAAAATATGACTCATTTTCTTCATCCTTTGTAGACGTTCGGATAAAAATAAAACCTCGAAAAAAACTAAAGCAGGAAAAGGAACTTTTTTCATTAACGACCTTTTTTAATCATTTCATTTTTATCCTTCTACATTTTTGCACAAAATGATACAATTTTGACTTTTTCTTTAAAGATCAACAGATTGAATATGAACTCCCAAGGCATACAAAGGGAAAGAAAAATGCATAAAACGGAATAAACTCACAAAAGGCTCAAATCAAAGAAAGCACATAACAAAACACAGAAGATATTTTTCAGTTGCAAAGCCTGCTAAAGCGTGAAGTGCACACAGAACACTTAAAACACTTAAGGTTGTGAGATAAGGGGTGCAGGGCCATTGCACGTTGATCACAAAATGTCAGTAATTGGTAATATTTAGTGGCACCAGAGAAACATAAGTGGGTTAATGCGCAAACGTATTCTACATCCGATAATGCTGTTTTTAAGTGTTTATACTTTAAGTGTGTAAAAGATTTGCAGACATACCTATTTTTTTAAACCCCAAATTGAAGGAAAAAAATGTAAGTGCTACATAATTATTTTTTCTGCATCTTTCTTTATGCTCTTTTTACAAATTTTTGAAAAGTAAAAAATTTATTGTGTATGATAAATAGTGACAATTAAGCAAAGGCTATTTTCCCAGTTTTGTGAAATATGCATTTTATCAGAACAATTCGTTGACGTGTTCGTTACATGTGCATGCAGTATAAATATAAATATACTTAAAAACGTGAATTTTGAAGCCTTTATATCATACACAATTGAAATTTACATGTTACTGCGTGGAAATTTCCGTTTATTTGAGCATTTTTGACTTCCAAGGAAACCCTGTAAAAAAGGGAAAAACGAAGGGGGCACTACAGCATTCGTCACATTTTGTTCCGGGAATTCAAACAAACACATAGAATTGTGCTTTCCGAAGTTGGAGGATAAATACTATTTGGTGGAGTTCAGAAAAAAAATTGAAAAAAACTCTGTAGAAGATATAATATTTATGCTACTTAGTAATGACATTGTTGAGGAAGTTCACAATCTGGAGTTTGCTTCCCTTGTAGTTTTCGAATTAATTTCATACCGCACAACCTTCTGAAATATTTTCCATTATTACAAACGGAACTGAAGAACGAACTGGTGGTTATTCTTTATTGCGAGTTGCACGCATACATATATTTATTTAAGAGTACAATTGGAAAATATGGCTGAACAAAATTTAACTACACCTGGATTACCAGATGGATCTACCAATTCCACATTGAGAACATTACTTCAAACTGCAGCTTCTAATATGAACTTTAGTCATCCATCAACGAGTTCTAGTACATTTAGCACACCCGTCACTTCTCTTTTTATCGAAGATTTACCTACAGACGCAACTTCTAATAGTACAGCTGATGGATTACTTGCCAATTCACCTACATCAAGTGCACCGTTTGGTGTTTCCTTTATTGAAGATGCAATTACATCTGCAGCTACTACATTACAAAATTCTGTGGAGGAAGTCCTAAATACAACAGTTGAAAACGTTACAAATTCAGAAACGTATAGGAACATTAGTGAAGCGTTAACTTCTACTGTTTCGAGTATATTTAATCCTACTCAGAATGCCACTTCCAGTCCGACTCCTGCCAATGGAACAGTAGGAGAATATATGTCTACATTAGGCGAAGTCGTCACACAATCGACAACTGATCCTACTGCTATTAATACAACTTCATCATATATTAATATCACCACAAATGGAACCAACACTACAGATACTTCGTTTAACCCTACTGTACCTATTTTTTTATCATTATTGTTCCTTATTTCAGTTGCCATATGGGTGTTTATAATATTTACGGTAAGGAGATGTTCATATTTTTATGCATTTATATTAATTTTTAATTTTTCAATAACCCTTATATACATTTAACTGTAATAATTATTTTTTATCAATTTTTAATGCATCATTTAGAATATTCGTGATATGAGAAAAGAGAGAAATAAAGAAGAGGAGAAATTAAAACGAATGTTGCTTAGACTAAGTGCAGAGTACACTGATGAAAGGGATAGACGTAATAGAAGAAGAATGAGAATGTATTATCATGATGAATCAGGTGGTTCTGAGGATAGTGGTGAAAATAATGGTAGAAGTGACAGTGTGGGTGAAGGTGATAGAAATGATAAGAGGGACGATGGGGATGAAGGTGATAGAAATGATAAGAAGGGACGATGGGGGTGCAGGTTATCTTTGGGGTTTAAATTATAATCCGATTTTTTTGAGTGCACTGAGGTCCTAATAATAATATATCACATGTTGTGAATTATCCCTTATAATTTCTATATATAAAAAGGGAGCATTTACCTTTTGATATTCAAAAAGTGTTCATGCAGAAAATTATTAACCATTCCATATTTTTTACTCACCAATGTAACATAAATAAAATAAAACATGGGTCTAAATTTTTGTACATTAATTTTACGTATGCCCGAAGGAACAAAAAAAGAGTTCCCTAAAATATTGACCATCGATAATTTTCATTCTGAACACAGTGCTTAAATACACAACATTTCAGAAAGAATTTTTCCCTTTCGGATTGTTCTAAAATGTGCATAAGTATTTTTTTTCCCATTGTATATTATTGCACATTAAGACATTTTGTTTTTCTAATGTTTTTAAAAATTAACATGTATAATAGTAAAAAAAATTAATTTTTATTAAGTCAATCATTTCACACAATTTTTACGAAATAGTAGTGCGTCTTAATGTTAGAAAAAACGTGTCAGTTGGAATAAGTTGTACATTATTCCTCGTTCCCTTCAGCGTGGGAGTCATTTTATCCTAATTATAGGCACAGTTATGTGTGGTAAAATTATTGTATGTAAAACTCATTTAGAGAAAAACTAAAGAATGGTCAAATTATTTAAGTTTTGCATTTAATTAGGAAGTAAAATTATGAAATTTTTCTTCCTTTTAAGAAAATATTTTATTTGATTGAAAAAGGGCATTTATTTTTTTTTTTTACTCCGCTACATTTCGTAAAATGCGAAAAAGTAATTGGACAGACTAAGGCGGCATAATCATATTTTTTGTATGCATATAGGAGTAAAACATAGTCGATAATATCAAAAAGGTGAAATGGTTAAAATGGAAGAAAGTGTGTATTCTGTTCAAAGGTGTTTCTATGAATGTAAATTATCATTTGTGATAAATGAAAGAAGAAAGGCTTCGTATTGAATCTGTAATGGAACATTTCACAAACAGCCTTTTCATCATGAATGCTGTGATGTGCACTATGTATCTTTAAAAGATGTGTAATTAACGTGTTGTATGGGTTAGCGATTTAAATAAAATGTTTTTTTTTTTAAGCGAATAAGGGGATTAATAATAAGGCATTTAAAACAATTTAATTAAGACATCAAATGATTTGAGACTCCTCTCACTATATGCTTATATAAGAAGAATTATTTTGTAATGAAAATAATTTGAACATTTTTACATTGAGATTTTTTTTTAAGTGTTTTACAACATGAGTGTCTTCCATTTAGGTTTCGTTTATTCATTTTTTAAAAATTGTGACATGACATTTCTGTGAGGAGTAATTCGTTAAAATTTTCTGTTGCGTCTTGGGATAAGTTAATAGAAAGAAAAATCCTTCATTATACACATTTGAATACATTTTTTTGCTCTTCCTAGTTTTAACTTAACATTTTCCACACAAACATTACTTAACTGTGAATTGGTCAAGTTATACGCAAATGGATTGATATTAGTGGCCATTATTCAAAAATAACAATTGCTTCACTGGCTGGTTATAGCAGAAGGGGCAATCATGTGCACAAAAAAAATAGTCCTTTTTGCAGATAAGTAAAGATGCATGACGATGAAAGCGAATTTTTCCTCACTTCTAAACTTTTTCATGGTTTAATATGCTTTGATTTCTACATTTTCCTGCTAAAAAGATACCTTTTTTCTGGTGCGTTTTATTTGATAAAAGGGCATATATACGGATAATTTCCCATTTTATGGTTTCCCAAAACAGCATCATATTTTACATGAATCTTGGTTTGGTGTACCATAGAAATGTATTTTATCCTAACTGCCATTTCTTAATTTTTATCTCATGTTAAAATTGAAGAAGGTGAGGTTCTCCGACCATATATACCAAGCAGAAGTGAATGTCCACATTTTAAAATTTTCAAAACGCTCTTCTTAGTGGCTCGCACAGTAGAAATGGTAAATTCTTTATTTTGGAACGAATCTGCGGTTATCAGCTCAACAAGAAATTGCATACTGAAGCGTAAAGTGTTTTTTTTTTCTTTTCCTGTAAGAACTATTCTGTGAGTATATAAAAAAAAAAATGCATTGCTTATGACATTGCATATGCAAAAAAAAAAAAAAAACTCTTTACAGCCGTTAATAATTACATTTAAATTGACAAAAAATGATGAAAAAAAAATGAACTTTAATCTGTTATTTTTTGTCAATTTTTTTCTTACAAGAAAAATTATAAATCATGAGCAGAGGTCTATTTAATGCCACATACATGCGAATCACAGGCATATGGATTTTCCTTTATGAAAAAAAAAAGATGTAGTTTAATCATTTTATGGATAAAAATAAGCGTTTTTGACGAGCATACATTCAAATCATTTAATTGTAGATTAAATGTAAGAAGAAACATATCATATGCTGTAAAAAAAAAAATTTAAATTTATTTTAACTGAAGCATCAACAGATGCATAACCCTTACATTTTCGTATGCCTGCATGCCTCAAATGACGTTTGTTCTTTTTATTTAATTTATAGAACCCCTAAACCCTGAATATAATTTTTAAAATGCTCAGCAGACGAGTATTTTTATAGCACATCTTTACCATGCATTTTGATTTAATTTCACATGGTAATAAATTCAGTTAACAGTTGCTATTCATTTGATCGTGTTACGTTATTTTATTTAATGATTTATCCCCACACATATTAATTAAGAACACTTGACAAGTACACAACACTGTAATTTGTAAGCAGAAAAAAGGATATTTCGTTTTTCATATCAACAATGAAAAATCCTGTAAACAAACGAAAGCGGTACGATTTAAAAAGGCAAAATAAGTAGAATTTTGTTGCTCGCCTATAAATTTATTGATGCCTGACTGGTGCAGAAAACAAAAGTATATAAACATGAATGTAACATAAGAGTGCTGAAGTAGACTCATTGTGCAAAAATAAAATGTGATCAAGTTAATGCTTTTATGTGATTGTTTAGTATGCTCGTTTTAGTTTAAACATACATTTTAAGATTTCACTTTTTTCTTGAACATGCATGGATACCAATTGTGTCTATAGTTAACTATTGCTGCCTATTTTTTTCTATGTTTATTTTATGACGTGAAGTTAAGGTTTTAATTTACTCATGTAATTCAAATAACACGATATAAGAGCGTGGAACTGTAATATTTACATTGTTGCCGAAAATAAACTTGTGTTCTATTTTTACTGCATTTTTTTTTTTGCATATAATATCTCTTAAAATGAAACATTTCTACAAATTGGCCATAGTTTTAGCCTATATTCATACATATTTCATGCGAAACAGATGTGTGAGAAAAGTATTTTTAGCTGAAAATGAACCTGATTCTGGTGTAAAATCAGGGGATGGGAAAGGCTCTTATGATGATGATGTTCTTATGGAGGAAGTTATAAATCTTCTGTCCCTTCACGCTTTGGGGCAAGAAGAAGAGGAACAAAAAAATCCGAAAAAGAGGAACAGAAAAAATCCAAAAAAGGGGAACAAAAAAAATCTGAAAAGGAGGAACAGAAAAAATCCGAAAAAGAGGAACAGAAAAAATCCGAAAAAGAGGAACAGAAAAAATCCGAAAAAGAGGGTGCAGTTGAAGGGACGGATGAAATGGAGGTAGTTGGAGGGGAGGAAGAAATGGGGGCAGTTGGAGGGGAGGATGAAATGGGGGCAGTTGGAGGGGAGGAAGAAATGGGGGCAGTTGGAGGGGAGGAAGAAATGGAAACTGGAGGAACATCCCCAAGAAAAAGAAGATTAAGTTATAGACAAACACATTTTCTATTAGAAGATATTAAAAAATGCAAGAGGAGCTCTGAAGAAGAAGTACAAGAAAAGGGAACAACTTCAAGTGCATCATCATCAAAAGATGCACCAGAAGAAAAGCCTGAAAAATTGGATGACCTCCAGTTAGATGAGTTTAGACACGTACTAAAGGAATGTGATGATATATTTTTCGAAATTGATGATGAAAAAATAGAGGAATATTTAAAGGCAGGGATACACAGCAAAGAAAAAATTTCTGAATTGAATAATGAATATCCATTAAATTTGTCGAAAGGTATTAACTTTGATAATCCTCGTGCGCCTTTTGGAGTAGTAGAGAAAAACTTTGAAAAGAAAAGTGAAAATGAAATACGCGCAACGCTATATTTTGATGATTTCTTGAGTACTCCATTATATGAATTTTTAAATAATACAATGGTGGGTGAATTATCTCTGGCAAAAGTTAATTTTTTCTATGTCAAAGAACGTATTAAATATCAGCCATGCAATAACTTTCTGTTGAATTATCTTGGTACAAAAAACAAACCTTTAAACATTGACAGTTTTTTATGTCTTAATATAGGCACATATTTATCTCAGGATAAATGTGAAATTTGCAATTTTTGTGATACAAGAATAAGGGCAATAAGAGAAAAAAATGTTGAAAATGATTATACACTTGAAAGATTAAAACAGACAAGTGTCAGTAGGCATTTGAATTATTCCGAACGAAAGAAGTTAAGAGAGATAGTTTTTCACCAACTTCAGAATATATCGTATTTAAGAAAAGCATTATCTTTCTTTGCTGAAAAACGTAATAAAATTAAGAAAGATGCAGCGCTTCTTTCACAAAATTTCTCTTTACCTAAAAATTATTTATATAAGGATGTTATTCTTTTGACATGCCTACATTATGTAATCAGTTATGCTATTGTAATACTTAAGCCATTAAAGATTAAAGTTGATGGAAAAATTATGATAGGATATAGGGAGTTTTATTTTGTTTCAGGTTTACTAAATCAGTTAATATTTTTACTAGAGTTTATGGAACATAATTCAATTGTGTCAAAAATTCTTTATGATATATGAAAATTTTGGTGGTTTTTACCCACGTTTGAAATCAGTTGAAGATATATTACNCCTTTTTAATCATTTAATGATAAGGCGTCAAACATGTTCTATAATGTATAATATAATTAAATTGCTTTCAAAATTTCAATATTGCGAAGATCAGGTAACTCATTATGAGAAGCATCTTCGTGATGATTATGTTAATTTAATCTTTTTATCAGAGCGTACATTATATAAAGCAAAAGATATGCTTAAATGGTGAATACAAGATATGTGGTTATATACTTAGGATTTAAATAAAAACGAAATGAAATGTGTGTAAATAATTGCAATTTCTTTTGTTTGTTGTAAATATTACAGAATAACTTTCTTTATCAAAATATTTTGAAATGTAGAAAGAAAAGTAATTCTTATTCTGTTCTACAATTGTAAGATAAATAAGACAATTTTTGTTGCCTTTTTTTTTTTTTTTTTCTTTAATCTGATAATTTGTTGCATTCTGAAACTTTCAACGTTTTAAAAATGTTTGCAGAACTAATGTTTTCCGCTTTTAGTTGTGTGTTTTTTAGTTTTGTACTTTTTAACAATTCCGTGTGTATTTAAAAAAATATGAAAACGTAAAGTAAATATGTGTTTTTACTATGAGGAGTATGTTTTATAAGATAAAAATTGTGCCTTAGAGGTAGAAAGCATAACTCCGTTTTTTCTTTAAATAAAAACGAACATGTGCGGAATGTACCTTGTGCATTATTTGTGCTTTATAAGACGCACAATTTTTATCTGCTATGGAGGATACCATAAGTATCTTTTTATTTTGCATATATGTTACAGCAGTTGCGCTTTCACTTTTTAAGTCAGATTTAATTTGTCACAATGAACATATGGTGGAATACTCCATACGGAGCATTTTGCAGTATGGGGGTTAATTTAAGTACAACTGTGTTATTTAATTATGGTTATAAAATAATATACGGTTCGAATCTCGTTGTGATGCATTTTGTTCAAATGGAACAGTAAAAGAAATGTTGCAATTTGTATAATAAATAAAAAGAAGTGATCTTAATTTCTGGATCGGTTAATGTGGCACATATATGTGCAGGAAAAAGTTGCATTAGAGGGTTCGCAATTTTTATGAACAACAGGGAAGAAAAATAAGTTGTTTGCTCATTTGTGCATGAGCCCATTTGAAATTTTGCTACCCATTCTCATTATGTATGGGTTGCCTTTTTTTTTTTTAAAATAAGTGTGAAACGAGTTTGTGCATCGTATCATAAAAAATTTTTGAAAAATGTTACAATATTTAAAAAAAAAAAAAAAAAAAATAATGTGATGAATATATCCTCTGTGGTGATGCATGTTGGAGAATGGGTTTTAAATTTTTTACAGAGCTCAGCCATATAGGAAAAGTTACCCATTAGCACATATTTAAACACGTATTGAGAAATAATTGTGATTAAAAAAAAGTTATGCATGAATGTTTGTTAAGAAAAAAAGGAAAATTTAAACCATACATGTTTGTATCCGTTGTTGGGCATATTCATTTTTTGGAAAACAAAAATCAACGTGGAAAAAAATTCTCAAGTGTAAATGCTTTAAATATGGTGACGAAATTTACATTCAGATTTTGCTCATATTATAAATATTTTTAAAAAGCTTTGCACGCAATTTTTTTAATTTTGAAAAACTCTTTTGTGATTATATTATACGCAGATTTTTTAAATCAATTTGCCATAATAACGAATTCGTTAAGATGCTTAAAAGGTTATATAAATGACGTAAAAAGTAGGAATATATAGCTTAATCAGAGAAAATTTACAAGTATAGTGTTATATGATTGCGGCATGCTTATGAAACAAATGATTGGCAAAAAAAAAGTGGGTACAGTGTTACTCCATAGAGGTCATGAAATGGGCCAACCTTCATACCAACAAATAAGATCAGTGGAATTCATGTCAAAATTGAAGAAATTTGAAGAGGAGGGTAAATTATATGAAATAAATACACATATACAACATAATGAACAACTTTTACCCACCAAAAATGCCTTCATACAGTTTTAAAAAGGAATTTCTTTATAAATATAAATTATATGTTCGGTTAAATTGGCATGTCTGAAGAAACTGCACATTAAAAGGTGAAGTGCATAAAAAGAAGAATGCATATAATTTTCACGGATTATTGTGTTAAGAAGCTTTCCATTCATACATGTGAAATACACGAAAGGGGAGAGAATATTTCTGAAATATCAAAAGGAAATTATATGTTCACGCATTTTTTTGTTTCATATATGTGTTCATAACCGGGTTTGTGTTAACACACGTTTCAATTTTATAACAGGAAAATGGTGATATATCATTTCGGAAAGGCAATATATAGTCGTTTTACATATGTGGGCTGAGGAAACAGAAAGAGTGATTAAATAGGGAAAACGATTTTTGTGCACGTAAAATATGTAACACTTCTTTGTAAGGACGAACCTGAAAAGGGGGTTGCACTCATAATGGCCTTTTCACATAAGACATCACGTTCAGTGAAAGTGAAAATATTAACCATTTTGTTATCATTTTATGATTACCCTGAATGATGATTGAATTGGGGGGAGTACATAACATGCACAATTATGTTGTTTGTATATTCAAAGGGGTATTTATAAACATTATAAGTTTTACATTTTGGAAAAAATGAGAATGGAAATGAAAGCGTAAAATGCAGCATAAATTGTTTAAAGAATACATAGAAAAAAAAGCAAAGATATGTGTAAAAAAAATAAAATAAAAAGAGTCCACTTAAATTAGCATGAATAGTTTACATTCTTTTTTGCCCAAATTAAATAGGGTAAGAGAGACGGCAAGGCATTATTTTACTAAAATTTTCTAACAGTTCGGATGCCTGTACAGTTTATGTATGCATAACATAAAATTATATATATTCACGATCTTGTGAAAGTTCACAATATGATAATACGATCGACAGACAAATTTACGGTTTAACGCAGGGATTAACCATTGTGCAGTTATGTATTAAGTTTGATAGGAATATACTCATTTGCAAATAAAAAAGGGTAATCTTCGTGTACACTTCAAAGGGGAAAATAACTAATGATCGGGTTATTGTAACGATGGGAAAAGCTTTGCCTAACAAGTTTCATGTATGTATTGAGTCATCTGATTGATTAGAAAACATCATTATTTTTGTGGCAGGCAGATATGAAAGCGTTAGTAATTTCTTTTATTTCATTTTGTTAATTTTCGTCAGAATCTGTTTCTTTTTACTTTTTACATTTTTTTTTTTTCTTTTTCTTTTCCGATTCGTCGGATTAATTGATCTCGGGCTGTTGAAAGGTTTCCTGTTCGGCATCAGAGTGAGGTATCTCATCGTCTATAGGCAAATCAATAAATCCAAGGTTGGCTGCTCCTTCCTCTTGACTAAGAGGAAGCTGAAAGGGTAAATGAAAAGGTAAATTGCGCATTATATATGTAATATATACAAGTATATATAATAAACAGGCGTATGTATAAATATATGCACACATTTTGCAAGAATTTTTTGGGACATTATTCAACCATGCCGAAGGAAAGCAGCATTCCTTTATTCTTACCCCAACGGAGAAGATCAATCCTATGTAGATAACAATAAGAGTAATAGCTAAGATGAGTATGAAACTGGAATTTGCAGTTGCCTCATCAGTTGATATTACATTAGGCAATTCGTCATTAATGGTATTTAAGGCTTCACCAGCCAAAGAATTAATATCAGAAGTCATTTTCAACAAGGGTACCTTTTAAGGAAAAAAAAAAAAAAAAAGCAAATTAAAATTTATGTGAAATTTTATTAAATTTTTTGTCCACATATGTATATATACGTATAAGATTATTCTGTGTCATTTTGGTACATGCAGACAATTATTTTAATTCGTAAAAACGCAGAGTTAGCAATTATAATTTATAGCATTTATTTGTTCTTATTTTTGTTACTTATAAAAAAGTTAGATAAGTGGTGAACAAAAATTGTAAAAATCAGGGAATATACTACTGTTTTATTAAAATTATAAATGGAGTAACGTTGTTTTAATATTTTTTAGGTTAAATGGCAAAAGGGGATTTAAGGAGAAATTATTTATATGTCAATATAAAGAAAAATACAACTTACGTGTTTTGTATTAGTTCTATTTTATTAAATAATGTTGCCTAAATTGGAGATAAGAATAGGACTAAAATTTTATAATTATTTATTTTGAAAATTGCAAAATTATACTAAGGCAACAATAATATGACAAATTAAAACTTTTACAAAAATTGCGATTTAATTGATGCTAGAATTATATATTTTGCATAGAACAGTTAATCAAAAAAAAAAGGTCTTCTAAGAAGGAGAATACAAATAATAATTTTTTTTTAAATTTAAAATACATTATTTCGGAACTGCTAAAATTTTGTTATTCGTATTTTTTTTTTTTTTTTTTTGTTCTTCAACTTTTTTTAAATGCAGTTTTGTTGAAATAAAAATTTTATGAAGCAGATGCGCATAGCATTATTCCAGTAAGAATTCCCATTTTCGATTTTTTTTTTTTTTTTTTGATTAATTATAATGTACGAAATAGAATAATTGTCTGCAACTAAAGATTTTTGCAAGAGTAAAAATAAAAATGTAGCATTGGGCATAGAGTTTATGTAGGGTATAATTACCTTTATACGTAGCAGCAGTAGCGGCATTTTTAATGATATTTTGTCAATATCATTTCAGCATGCGTTCGGGTTGTTATATATGCCTTCTTAGGGAATAATTTGTTTTATTTATAAATAAAAAGTTCATTTCTGCATCATCACTATTTCGATGTTTTTGCTTCCATAATTTGGTCACTTATTGTTTATATTAAAAAAATTAGGAACATAAAAAATAAAATGAAAGAACCATGCACTATTTTTATGACATGTGAATGAATTGAAAAATTGTAAAAAGACCTGCAAGAATCTTCATGAGAAAAAGAGTGCTTAAAAAAATATATAATATTAAGTTATATTCATGAGGAAGAATAATGGGCAACGTACAAATTCCCCAAAACGAATGAACAAAAAATGGCAACATTAATTTGAAGTGCATGAAATGTACAGAATTAGAAAAGCACGAACAAAATGCGAAGTAGCAGAATAAAAAAAGGAAATATTAACATTTTTAGCAGGTCCACGAGTTTTTTTATAGCATTTTCTTTTTCATCGTAAGGCTATTTTTGGCGTATGCTTTTCGTAACAATGCGGTTTGTTGTTGCATGGACGGGGGAAAAGCATACAATTTGAATTGTTCTAAGATATGAAAAACATATGCCTATATAATTAAATATATATATGTATATATATAACTGAAACGCGCTGCGCTTGAGATAATTAAGCAGCTATGAATGAAACTACATATACGATTGCTATTTGCATTCTGTAATTATGTCACCTTTTGATGATCAGCAGCTAATGGCCAATATATACATGGCGAAGGTTGGCAGTTACTGGGTATACCTACATATGCATACATAACTTAGTAAAGGCTAGTTATTGACGAACATATGCACAGTTTTACTGAAATATTTAGTACCGTTATGTGTCTATTTACGGGGAAATTTACTAAATTTTATTCCCTCTTGGATAAAATATCACCATTCTGTGTAATTTTCTAGATGCAACGTACTGAACGCACATTTTTAAAAAGTTTCTTTTTTGCAATATGCCAATGTACTACACTAATGGAGGTAATCTCTTCAAAAGATGGATGAAAAACTATCTGTAGATGTTAAAATGTAAGTTAAATTTGCACGCAAGTTGGGTTGTTTTTTCGATTCCTTCGTTATATGCTTAAAAAATGCTATACGAGTGCAGTGTATTGGAAAAAAACTCACATAGGGGATAATTCCTTTATTTTAATACATCATATCATTTTTGAAGTTCATAATGATATACTGTTTAATGGTTAACTCTGAACCTATTTTATCATCTTCGTACATGTATACAACTTTAACGCACATAAAAATTTGGATGTGCTGGTCTAAAAATGTGATTTTTGTTAAAGAACAGAAGAGTTAATGAGGACCATAAAAAAAAAAAAAAAAAAAAGCGGTATAATGATTTGATTGCGAAGACAAAAAGGGTTAAAATGATGAATATGAAAACGGGGAAAAAAGATAAATTTTAAAATGTCTTCACGAAAAAGAGCGACACCAATGAATTTCTCTTAATAAGGGATAAATTCTTATTTCTGAATATTGCTGCTGATTAATTTTTGCCATCTGAATGAAATTCAGTATGAGCATATATCCTTTTGCATAATATTCAATTAAATTTGTGCAAGGTTATTGGGGTCACCACTGTAAATTATGTGTACGGTGAGATTAAGCCGCTGAAACGCATCTGTATTCACATATTTTCTGCGCTGTGTTAGGAAAGTTATTTTTATTCATAAATAAATTTGCCGCAAAAAATCTTCACGATTTATTGGTTAATTGAAGAAAGGTGGGTGGCACCCTATATATTTTTTTTTTTCCTCATTTGTTTCCTCATTTGTTTTGATCTTTTCTCTCCTTGAAGAAATAAACGCAATGGGGAAGCACACTGTGATATGCTACAACAACATGCTACACGTAAATGTTGTACAAGGTTTTTTTTTTTTTTTTTAAACAATATCTCGTTTGACATGAATTTAAAAAAATCTTTTTATATACACATTATTTGCTTAAATTTTGATGTAACTAGTCTCTATTCAATTTTGCTACAAAGTGCTATTTTTTTTAATTGCATGCATTCGCAAAGAAGACCACTAATGGTTGCCTTTACATGTGCATATATATTTACTCAGTTTTTTCTGGGAGGTTTCTCCTCAAATGATATTAAAATTAGTTATTCGTTTTGAATATTCTTTTTATAAAAAATTATTTGTTTCTTTCTCTCTTAATTTTTTCTTCATTTTTGAGAAAAAACTTTTTTAGTCCACTTAAAAGTGGCGTGCAACTGTGCCATATGCAGTTGTTACGAGACCCTCATGCCTTTACCACGCATTTGTAGACATATAAAATGTTGTGTTTTTAAAAATTTATGCTTTTAATTTGTGGTTTAAAACATCGCAATTAATTATAAGGGAAGCAAAGCACATGTAGGTGACCTCCCACTGCAAACCTATTTGTTGATACGCATATGTATGCAGTGTTAACAACATGTAACCTCAAATTTCATCGATAAAATATTTTGCAAGCAACACATATGAAAATGGTTAAAATGAAGAGAAAAAAAATAAAATAAAAATGAAAAACTGGCAAGAAAGAGTTGCATGTTATAAAATTTACACATTAACAAGTCAACAAATTAACACGTTAACATTTCGACAAATTTATGCTGCGAAAATTGTTCAACTGCTTCGACAGACGAAGAAAAACCTCCCTTTTAATTACGCTTGCATGTGCAGTATATGCATACAAAATTTGTATCCTTTTTTTTTGAAAAGTCGTTTTTGCTTTATTTGTTGCCCCCAATGAAAATAACCAAAGTGTACATTTTTATCCTTATTTTACTCTTTAATATTTTATTTGAACCACATTTGTGCAATGCTGTCGTAAAGATCAGTGATTCTCATTTGATGAAGTCTCCCATTGAAGAATTAAATAAAAAGAGGAAAAAGAAGGTGATATATGCAGTTATAGGTGTAGTGTTAGGCATACTTGCCGTGGCCGCAGGTGGATTGGGAATGACTTATAAAAGGAAAAAGCCTTCCATATGGGATGATTTAGGCCACGACGCGCATGGCATTTTAAACAGCACAATTGCACAGGGAATATGGATGGCAAAGAAGAACATGACTAAGGACACGATGACCGTAGATAAGTTATTACCGCACATGGATGAAATAAGAAATATAATAAAAGAGGAATTGAGATATAGAAAGTTGGATATTGAAAAATATGATCCAGTACAAATACAAGACTTTTGCAACTTTTCGATTTTTAATATTAAAGAGGCTATGTTATCATTTCAAAGAAACCTAAAATTAGGAAAATGGTAGATCAGCCAGTAACATAAGGTATAATAAAGATATTGATGGGTGTGTACAGATGAAAGGGGGGTGAAAATACATCTGCTTTAAATTAAAGAAAAAGAGATATTATCACCATTTTGTTGTGATTAAAACGTGCATATCATTTTTTATATTTCTTTAGCAACCCCCTGTCAGCAATATTGGGAAAATTTTGTTCTTTTAATTAAAAAAATAACATATAACATTGACAACTGGCGCTTACATAATTACAAAGGGGAAGCGTCACCCTTTACCTTGCCCAGCCCTGTCTGCATTGAATCATATGCAGATTTTTTTTATATTTTATTTTTACTCATTTGTTTGATTTTTGATTTGTGTTTTATCCGCTATATAAACTATATTTTGAAGTTTGTAATTTTTTTAAATTTTCTAATTTATTTGTGACGTGTGTGTGTATATATATAATACCGTGTGTCAGCGTGTGTAGCGAAGACGAACTTAAAATAAAACACGAGAAAACATAAATTGAAATATATATATTAGAAAGGCTTATATATTTTTTGTCATTTAAAAAGCGGCTTCTTCGAAAATTAAAACAGGTCCGCAGTATAAAATAACGTTTTCGTTTTTTCTAAACGTAGACAGAGAGCGTAAAAATTAGTGTTGTAAATGAGAAAAATGGCGATATATAATAACGAATGACATTTCTGAAAAGTGGGAAAAACTAATGAGAATTTTTCCCCCCCTTTTTGGTGAAACATTCCTTTAACATGTTTATAGAGGGGAAATTAATTTTACGGAACCTATAACATACTAGTAAACAAGTCATGGTATGGGAGACAATTAAAAAAAAAGACAAAAAAGACACGTTTTAAAATATTTTGAAGGCGTTGCAAATGTGATTTATGCTATACTGTTGCTTCAAAGCTGCATAAAAAGGAGAAATGGAATTTTTTTTAAATTGCTCGCAAAAATGTTCAAAAATATTGAGTATGTTACGCTCATACGAATATCTGGTTAACACATTTGTAAAGTGAAAAAAAAAAAAAAAAACGTTTAATTTGACTCTATTGAATGAATTTATGTAATAAAATGTAAACAGGTGGAGAAAATGTGTTCATAAACGGAAAATTACAAAATTAAGTTGTTAATTCAGTTAAAATGTTTTAAAAAAAATTTCATAAATTATTAAACACAATTTTACACACACAAGAAAAAAAAAAAAAGAGTATAAATTAAAGTTGAGATGGCTAAAAAAACACATATTTAACAAAAGAAACAGAAAAATGTTTATTAATGCAAATGTATACAAAACGATAAAACTTGTACCTAAATAAGACAGAAATTGAATCCCTATGCTTAAGCTACATTTTACATAACAAATGGAAAAAACAAAAGGAGGGAAAAAATTGAAGAATTCTTGGATCGACAGGATTGCTCACATTGTTAACCCTGTTCAGGGTATACATTATATAGGTGACATTACAGTGAACAATTTATAATGAAAAGCTGTTAATCTGCTAATTTATGTGGGATAGAAAGGTGTCAGAATAAATAAATGGGAACACATCTATACATATACACACCTGTACATATACATGTGCGTATCATTTTTTGGAGGAAATAAGAATTTTATTACAAATAAAATTTACACATCATTATCTTTAATTAGTGCATCTTGTCTGTGTTTTGATCATAAAGTAAGAGACAAAAAAGATGCGGATAATACCAGATAGTTGGTTAAATCAACGTAACCTTAATAATAGGGCACCCACCACTGGGACATATGCAAATATTACTTAAAGTAGGTAGGTAAAATATTTCAAAATTTTTATTTACGCTAAAATTTTTTTCTGTACCATGTGATTTCAGATCGCATTTTACTATTTCTGCACGATTCAGTTTAATAAATTATCCTGTGCATTCATCATTAATTCGTTTACGTCTCTGAAATATGAAATGTTCTCATCTACCAAAAACCACACAGGGAATACCTTTTCGTTGAAGATGCGGCTTTTTCTATTTTTTTTTCAGCTGACTCGTTTTGCTCGTTCTCTCTTCAGGTTTCTTTTTTCCCTCATTGTTTTCCTTTACCGCAGTTTTCTTCACCTCAGTTTTGTTTACTTTAGGATTTTTTGCCTCAGCTTCTTTCTTCTCAGTCTTTTTCCCCTCAGTGTTTCTCCCGCCTCCGCCATCTCCTTTCGCGCCAATTTTTCTTTTTTCCTCTTCATTTTTAAATACGCCTCCTTTTTCTTCTGCCTCTTTTTTTTCTCCTTTTTCTTTTCCTTTCTCTTCTTTAATTTTTAATTTGTGCTTGTTTTTCACCTTTTCTTCCTTCAGTTTTTGTTTCGTACAATTAGCAAGATACTCATGGATCAATTCGTCGGTTAACTGACCTTTCATAGCTTTTTTCCCCAATTTGTATAAGGACAAATTATCTTTTTCTACCAAGTATACATTACGATCCGAAAGAAGATGCCAAGTAAAAGAGAAAAAATCTAATAATCCATAATTTTTTGGTGGCGGTTTAGGTTGTGATTCACCATAAGTGTATGTGTAATGTTCTATAGGCTTAATTTTTTCTTTTTCAACTCTTATTGGTTTATCATATATTCTTTCGACCACATCGTACTCTTGCACTTCCGTAACTGGGAGCTTTTCTCTATATCCGTAGCCCGCTTTTTCAAATTTTAGATCATATTCCTTTATTCCGTCTTTTACATCTGCTTCTAATTTATAACGTTTTGTTTCATGTGTTTCGATATATTCTTCTATATCCCCTGCGTTATTTTCCTTGAGGCCACGGAACACAGTGTGTACAATTCTTTCGATTTGGTCTATATCGGAGGGAATATTTCTTAACATTCCAAAAACGTTACCTTGCGTATTAGCATTATTTTCCTTTGCTACGATACTTACAGTTTCGTCTGGCAGGGCATTTATATTTTCCTCCGTTGTTTGATTACTTGATTGATCATCAATTTGGGGTTCTTTTATTATTGATTCCTTTAATTCTGATTCCATTAATTCTGATTCCTTTAATTCTGATTCCTTTAATTCTGATTCTTTTAATTCTGATTCCTTTAATTCCGAATCTGTATACCCCTTTAATCCATAATCCCTTGTTTCGTCCGGCGTTTCAAATTCTTTTAATCCTGCAGGCGCACTATGTGTTAATTGATTTTCCTTTGCGAGGTGACCTTCATTATATGCATTTAAGTTATGTGATTTGTTCTGCAGTTGGTAGTCTTTCGATATGTTACTTTCCTTATACTCTTTTATATCAGGTTGTTTGTTTTTTAGTTGATAATCTTTTGATATGTTACTTTCGTTATATTCTTTTAAGTCGGGAATTTTCCTATCGAAGGGGTAGTATGGTTTGTCAGATTTTTCAGATTTTTCAGATTCTTGGAGTTGAAGAAATATTTGATCGTTTAATGCACGTATAACTGCGCTTTGATTGTCTTTAAAACGTTTGTCCCTTTTAATTTCGTAAACTTTCTCTACACACTTTTGATTATCTCGTTCCAATTCACGTACATTTACATCAACTTCGAGTTTATTTTTTTGCATTGACATAAATTCCTTTATGGGATCTTTTTCATTCCCGTTTTGTTTACGAGCAGGTATATTTTTTAACACATCTTTTAGTGACTCTTTCTGATTATCCGATGAATCACTTTTGGAAATATTTTTTAAAGGACAAGTTTGCGATTTTGTGTCTGTTTGGTTTCCTACCAGTCCATTGGATGGTTTATTTTTCCATTTAAGATCTCTTAATTGGTACGTTCTTTTACTCCCCATTAATCCACTAGGGGGAGCATTTTTAAATGGATCATTGTTTGGTTTGTCTATTTTTTTTTCCCCATTTAATTGGTCCCGTGCTACTTGCATTGATGTATGTCCTGGAGTTTTGTTGTCTTTTTGGTTAGGAAGTAATTCGCTGAGTTTTTGTACGGGTAAATCATTGTTTTTTGCATTATCCTCCGATTCGAATGTTTTCGCTTTTTCTGAAGAATGATTTGCTGGTTCGTCTTTGTTGCTGGCTTCTAATGCGTCCGCGGGGGGTTCCTTTGGTGAGTTAGTTGCATGTTCCCCTTTTTTATTGAATGTTAGCGCACCAGGAATTTTCATTTTGAGAGAATTGGGCACCGTCTTTTCTTTTTCATTAACGTTTAATTTGCTAGGAGGGGCCAACTCTGCAGGACCGTCTACTGATTGGACTTCTTCGTTACTAACCTTTAAGCCAGTGGGGGAAGCCCCTATCAGAGACTGAACGCTTGATCTGATCGATTTATTATTAACTTTTAGTCCTTCCATATGATCTCCCTTTAATGTATACTCGGTTAATCCATTTTTTATTGTGTTCTCTTTTTCTACGGGAGGTTTTTGAACATTCTGCAATAAATTACCTGTTGACCTTTTCGATCTTTTGTTAATTTTTAATTCATGAGGGGCAGTTCCAACTGGTGGCTTGTCTCGTGTTACATCAGATTTTTTATTAACCTTGGACGCACTTTGTTTGGTGTTTCCTAGTGAATTATTTGCCGATTTATCCTTTTTACTAACGTGCGGTTTGTTTTGAGGGGTATCCTTCAATGAACCGTTAGCTAACTCATCCTTTTTATTAACTTGTAACTCGGTAGGGGGGGAATTTTTCAATGAATGGGTCACTGACTGATCCTTCATTTTATCTTTTAATCCACCAGGAGGTGTTCTAGTTAAGTGATTATCTTGCATTTCTTCCTTTTTTTTATTAATGTTTAGATCGGTATGAGGAGTCCCCTTTAATGTGTATTCGATTGATCTGGCCTTTTCATTTTTAACGCTCATTCCAGTATGCGCAGTGCTACTCTTTAATGCTAGTTTCGTTGGTTTGATGGTTTCAGTGTTAACTTTTAACCCGGTGGGGTGGGTTCCTCTTTGTTCGTTCCCCGCAGTTGCAGGAGTTCCATTTCGATTTTCTAATTTGTTAGCTTTTGATTGAGTGTATCCTATATTTTCTGCTAATGATCTATCATATCTTGAAGCCACTGATGCTTCAAAATTATGTGGCATGCTATAGAATTCCCTGTACTTAGTCTAGTAAAAGGATAGACAGCAAAGAAGTTGTAGAGAATGATTTATTTTGGATGTCAACTTAATGACATTTAAAGAAATGTCCAGTCATGTTATGTAGAAAAATACAGGAAAAGTTTACTTATGCACTTTTGCGCCTTTTCATTTCCTTACAAAATTAGAACAAATCGATGTCCAAATGAGGAAGAATATTACAAGCATTCATGGAGAAGGAAAATATTTTCTTTTGTCCCTTTATGGCACTTCATTTAATTTTCCATGTACCCTGAAGCAAAATTTTTGGTTACGTTTTAAATGGGCATCCATGAAACAATTATGTTTTATTTTGTCGCGTTGCAACATGCGTGATAAGGCATTTTCCTCATTACTGTTCAGGTTAAAAATAATCGCCAAGTGTTAAAAAATAAATAAAAATAATACGAACACATTATAAGTGTGTTATTGTTATTTTTATCGTGTGAGTAAAGGGGGCAGGAAACAATTTCATAACAACACTAAATAAGGTAAAACAATCTGACACACGAGGAAAATCTAATTAATGTAACTATTAAAAAAAAGGTGTGTGAAGTGAACTAATTGCTTTTAATATGGCAAAAAGCTTTCTTTAATTATATGTTTTTCAGTAAAGTGGTGCGGGCAAAAAAAAAAAAAAAAATATAATAATAAATAAATAAAATAAAATAAATAAAATAAATAAAATAAAATAAATAAAGTAAAATAAATAAAATAAAATAAAATAAATAAAATAATTAACGAAAGGCGGAAATTACACAAAATTTTGTTCTAAAATTGGAATATCAGAACATATACATGTTTCAATAAACTCTTTAACTTTAAAGTTGAACTGGGAGAAGGCATTAGGTGAATAAAAATCAAAACAAAAAAATTATAAGTAAATTTAAAAGAGATAACTTCTCACAGAAATGGACTGTAAAAAATTATTCCACTCAGAGATCACTTGATCCTTAGAACACATTTCTCCAGTAATACATGATAGTTATAATGAATTAAAAAAGGTAGAGCTATTTAAATAGGCAATACTTGCATACAATTCTTAAAAATAATTATATTATGTGTAAAATAAAATTTCGCTGTATGTTTCTAAATAGCACTTATATTACAAGCACATAAAATGAGATGAAGATGATCCCTTCAAATGAATAAACTGTGCACACTATATATTACCATTTTGATATTTTTAATTTAAAATGGGGGAAAATTGTGACATAAAGCACTGCGCCATTTGACGTGTTAAAAAAAAAAATGCATAAAAATATGTACTCGGAAAAAGATCCCCTGCATTAAGCGTGTTCCAATTTCGTTCTCTTACCATATG
Source organism: Plasmodium cynomolgi strain B (assembly GCF_000321355.1). NCBI lineage: Eukaryota > Apicomplexa > Aconoidasida > Haemosporida > Plasmodiidae > Plasmodium > Plasmodium cynomolgi. The sequence continues at coordinate 3,115,837 of NC_020405.1, forward strand.
ATATGCATAAAATTAAGATCAGCCAAGAAAAAGGTGCACTAATGGCCAACAAAATAAATTTAATAATAATTTATCTTTCAATTAAGCACTTTGCACAATATTTATATTATTTCTTTGGTTTAAAAGTGTGAATGGATCTTCATCCAAAATGTAACTAAAGAATAATGAAAATAAGAGCATATTGCATATGTATAGCAAAGTGATTTTTTTTTTTTTCTTAAATGTTATTGGCAGAGTTCATTAAAGATGTGCTTTTGTCAATATGCTACTCAGAATGTGTGCACTTATAGATGTAATAAATTCTATTTTGTACTCCTTTGTGCTATTGGAAAGAACATTTCTTCGTGTTATTCGTTTTGAGTTAGCTTATAATTATAACACTGTTTTTTTTTTTTTTTTTTTTAACACGTAAAGAGATCTATTCCACACGGGAAAATAACTACCCCTTTAAGAATATTTAATTGAGGTATCTTTGTCTGTTGCGATGAAGCATCAGGTGGTTATTCGTCTTATTCTCGAAAGTGTTGTACATCACAAAAAAAAAGAAGTGATACTTTTCATCTTTTAGCGAGACACGTTCTTCAGCAAATAAGGATTGTACACCTTGTGTGAAAGAAGAGTCATAAAGCATTGAAGCTGCTCCGTTTCTAGAATGACATACAAACGAACTTTACAAAAAAAAGGGTTCACCACATAAGGGACGCATATGTATGCTTAAAGCAGCGTATCTCTTTGTTCCTGTAACGAAAGCCACAAAGGAGTATAAAAATAACGACTGAATTTTGTCGAGCAGCTGGAATAAAGGGCGAATAACATCAATATGTGTGTAAAACGAAATAATGAAAAACTCTTTATGCTATAAGGTCCATGAGATGAACCCCTTGTGTAGTGTTAAACCTTTAGGATAAGTAGTATACAAATGATAGCAAATAATGCGGTTAGTTTTTACATTTCACACGTAAAAAAAGTGATAGAGAACTTTAAAAAAGTAGATTTCTCTTTTGCAAACGGAAGTCTAAATATCCTTTGGAACACTGTATTTGATTTTTTTCTTCCTTTGTTATCTTTCTAAGTAATGCTCTGGGTCATCCCGCAAATCCCATTCTTTCTTAATCAGTTTCAAGAAGTTCTTAAAATCCTCCTCACACCATTCCATCAAACTTTTGAAAATTTCCTTTTTTTCATGTAAGGAAAGGGTTGGGTCATTAAGGTCTTTCATCAAATCAGTGTGCACAATATTTACGTATTTACACCATACACTTTTCCACATATGATCACACCAGTAATGATTCATATCCTCCGTAAATTCTACAAATCGATTTGTAATGTCTATAAGAATATCATTAAATTCTTTTTCGCAACTTACAATAACTTCATCTAGATTTTCAATGTCATCAAGTTCATCTTCTTCATCGGGGTGCTCGTAGGTATAAAAATCAGAGGTCGGCGTGGTTGCAACTTCTGGTTCTAATACATTTTCCTCTGGCACTTCAGGTACATTGTCAGAGTATTCTTCCGCCAGGTTTCTCTTAAATGTGGTACCTGTCGCTTTACCATTAAATCCTTTTGTACATTTTGTAGAGAATTTATTAACGTCTCTGCAATTGGAAATTACGAATACGCGTTGAGAAGTTTTGGTTCTTTTTTGTTCGTACTGCTTAAATGTTCATGTAAGAAAAATGGAAACATTGGGCGAAAAAAACAAAAAACAAAAAATGTGTCCACACAGGCGCATGGGTACACAACAGTCTTATGAATTTTACCTATAATCAAGAGATCCTTGGAATGTGTACAATAAAAGGGATAAATATATAATATTTGTAAAAAGGGTGACTGCATTTATAGTTATATTTTTATTTCTCGATTTTATGGGCGAGATGGAAGATTCCAGTGTAGGCACGTTTTTAACTCGATCTGACGCTCTATTACGTTTTGAACTGGCATCTAAGAGGCTGTAACAACGCTTCATTTTAAAATAATATATTCTCAAAATATTTGGGTGATATTTTTAATGGTGAGTAATTTTGTGAGATGTCCCTTGCCTTATTGGAACATTCTTCAGCTCACAAAGGAAATATAGCAGTGGTAATTTGTAAAATGGTATTTAATAATATATTTTTTTTTTAGCATAGAACCAAAAAAATTATAAATAGTAATTAAAAATTTGAATTATGACGAAGAAAAAAAGGGTAATCCGTTTTGGGCAAAAAAAAATTGACGATTATGGAACAAAATGCTACCCTCCGTTGGTGTTAATCAGAAGAATGTAGCAAAACAGCAAGTCTTTTTACTCGAACAACTTTGAAATTTTTCATATTACATTCTAAAATAAATAAATAGAACAAACTTTAAAATAACATTTATTATAATTAATACTTGTAAACCTGTAGGTTCTGCTATGTGCTTTCAATATTTTGTCATACTTTGTATTAACGTAAGCGCAAATCTGACTATGTTACAATTTTTGCTCAATTTAATATTCGACTCACTCATGTCTTGTACTTTGTAGATTTGTGAAAAAGGAAGCGTTATTTTATTCTTTAGCATGAATTCCTTATTTGGCTTAATTTATATATGAAGCGCAAACTGCTTATCCTTTTTTCGTAAAAGTCACCGCGATTTATAACGATAAAAAATGGCTGAAATAAGTGTGATATTGTACTTGTAGTTATATTTACAGCTCAGTTAGATTAT
>NC_020406.1:0-14007 GCF_000321355.1 Plasmodium cynomolgi strain B
TTGTGAGAAATTTTATTTTATTATTTGGTTACCAATCTATATAACTTCATACTCAATATATTATAATTCCATGCTTAATGCAGTGTGATATGCTAAGTTATACATTCTGTTATTTAATCCTACATTGTTACAATCAGCCCGATAATGTAATGAGTTATTCCTGTTATCATCCTGATTACGGAAATTTTTTTTTATTTCATATAGCGCATCCGTGCACAATAAGGAGTAAACTAGCATAAAAAAAAAATTGAATTATATATTACAACTTGTCTTATACTATAAATATAATTTTATATAAGAATTACAACAGTAAATATTATTAAAAATGAATAATATAGTTATTATCATTTAACCATGTACAAATAGATTAATATCAGAATAATAGTAGATGCTGAACCTAGGAGCGAAATTAATATAATTTTATTATTTTCATATTCATATGAATAAAAAGTTAAATCTGATATTTGATATGCTTTAGGTATCATTTCTATATATGTTGCAAAATATTTATTTTTTTCAAGATCTTGATTACGAAGTTTTTTGTCTTTATTTTCGAAATTCACTAGGGCATTATAAAAATAATCCTTAGTATTTTTATATTTGCTTATAGCATCTTCATAATGTTCAATACATTTTGTTGAGTAGTTCAAGCATTTTGCAATTTCTGTATCAATATTAGAAAAAATTATTTGTTCCATTTCAAAATAATTTTTGTATAAATTATCCAATATTTTCATTTTTTCAAAAGTGTCTCCATCAATATATTTAAACGCATTTTTCAAAGTATTTTTATCAAAGCATTATGCCTCCTTTCATTGTTATAAAGACAAATGAAAGTTTAAAATAAATGCACTTAAACTATGCGTTTTCAGCATCATTATTAACGAATAACATAATTCACATATGTAACATATTTTTATTCGTTTAACTCCTTTTTATGTTTTGTAAAATAACTCATTCTGTCTTTGCGATTAGTATGATTAGTATAATAATTTAACAGGTGAATCCATCCCCCATTAATAAAATGTATATTCTTTTGTCACGTTTTTTTTAATGAAATTCACGCTTCCTTAATACATCAATTTTTTATTCATTTACTTTATATTCCGCCGATACGTTTGTATAATTATTTAGCAAAACGTCTCATGCTTCTTTTTGGTATTTTATCTTTTTCTCACATAAATAAATACGTTTAAATTTTTTACTTCATTAATTTGTTAGTTTTCAAAATATATCACCCATTTTTATGTTTTGTTATTTGAAAAAAAATTCTTCATTGTGAATTTTAATTGAAAACTTCTTTATTTAATTAGAAAAGTAAGCAATAATTATGCATGTATTGATAAAATAAAACTTAATTATTTTTTATGCTAATAATTGGGACCTTTTATGGGCACAACCACATTATTATATTTAATAGAAAACTGTACCTTTTTCAAAAACTAATTTAATTAAAAAAATGTTAAATACAAAATTAGTCCCTTTTTCAATTAAATAATTTAATTTAGTTTCCATCGCAATAATTATGAATAAATTGTTCTACAAAATGGGGCATATACGGATATCTTTTTTTGCTATCCTTTTTGGTTCTTCATTTCTGCTTTGATTATTCACTATGGGACTGATTATGAAAAAAAAGTTATAATTTTTTAATTTTTATCTTGCATTTCAAAAAGGTGAAGTGAAGAATATAACATTGAATATACTAGGAATAACAACTTTGGTGTAGTACATTTATTTTGAGGTAATCTTTTCGGCATAACGTCTACGTCTGCGTCTATTTCTTTTATGCGCTAAACAGTTCCATTAAATAGTGAGCATATGTTATGGTGGGACAATGACAAACTAATTATTCTGCATTTTGTGGGAAAAAAACATTTAATTTCTTCTTTGTCCTTTCAAACTTGTGTAATTATTATTCCGTTTTTCTTGTACTACTTAAGCACGCAAGTATAAACCTCGATCGCTTTTGCTGAACTGCCTAAAGGTGTTTTAACCCATTGATAAATTTTTCTTATGATTCTTTTTATTCGAATAGCGTACTATGCAACTCGTTCGTGCAAAAGGTTTAACTCTCGGGGTAATGACAAATATTCATGAAAAAATATGAAAAAATCCTATCAATTATAGAAATATTATGCTTTATATTATGCACATTTTTTCGCATGTATATAAGTTTTTTTACGCGGTAATTATGAATATGGGGAAGTAAAAAATAAAAGAACAAATTCTGCATGCGAATCACTAAAAATGAGGAATTAATTTTTGTTACTTCGAATTACATTTGCCCTTTTTCATTCGCGCAACTTGTGCTACATAAGAAAGGAAAAACGCAACCGCGATTGGTAACCAAATTACTAAGTGTTAGACAGTTGAATTGCCTATTCCTAATAACTTTCTCAATGCATATATTATTTAATTAACATTTGATAGCTAATCGACCTTCCTTTAACAGGAAATCTCATGAAATCCTTATTTATACCATTCATGTAATATGACTAATTAAATTGTTCCACTTATAGAGGTACACATTTTCTTACAGCACAAGCGACCTTGAACCTTTTTTAACTTATAATTATATGTGTGTGTTCGGCGTGAATAATTTACGCAAATTTATCACTATCAATAAGAGTATTTCTTTTGCGCGGATTTCTTACACTTGGTAAACACTCCCTTACTGCATGTTCCCCCCAAAAAAAAATTGAATAACATTTTTATATTTTCACATGCGTGTCTTTACTTGTTGCTGTTATTCCCGAAATGTAAATCGAATTAAGGCACATTTTTACAAATGTGCAACGAATGAAAGAAGCAGCTGACTAATTCTAATTGCAAAAATATATCAACTCCAAGGTATAACAAACTTGATCCGTAATAGTGCATGCAAATTTAGCACTAACGTGCAATAATAACGCTTCTTCCCTTTACACATAAAATGATGGGCAGCGGAATCTAAAATTTCAAAAAAATATGCAAAACTTTGATGCAAAACACAAACGTGCATTGAACACGAACGCTAGAATACACAAAATTCCAATTCACAGATTATAATGGTACATGATAATAAAATTTTGTAATAACTCATTCAACAAATAAAAAGCAAGTGTTATAAAACGAATTTGAACAGGGAATAAAATGTATAAAAAAAAAAAAATAATAATATTACAAGAAAAAAAACAAGTTTAAAATCAATGACTATCACTTAGTTTGATGGTGTTCATAAAGAGAAACGTAAAAAAAACGCATGTCGAAAAAAAATGAAGAAATGCTTGCACAAATCTTTTTTTTCTTGTCTAAGGAAAGCAACATTCTAGGTGCATGCATGAGGGAAAACAAATAAAGGACTTTTTCATCTATTAAATAAATATTTGGGGAAAATATATTATTATTCCTTTTTTGGAACAGTACTAATGCATTATATGAAAGTCCATTTATTAACCCCTTTTGGAATTGCAAGGCTATTGACACTTTTTATATACGTGTAACACTTTAATTACAATCACGAATTAGTCCATACGGTTATTTCACTGTATACAAACGAAATAACTTATAATACTTAAAAATTAATTTTAAAAAAGTGGAAATTTTTAACTATATATACCTTCTCCTGAATGTTCATGTATAATTTAATTCAATGATCAATATACAAAAGATGAAATGTTTATCGATATTGCATGGGATTTGTTTAAGTGGGGGACGGTACAATGTAAACTTCGCATAAGCATAAAAAATGGGAATGAAAGGCGCAAAAATGTGCATGCGTAAAATTTTATACATAAACGGAATAACGGGGTGCTCCCTCATTTTTATATCATATTTATCTCTCATTAAGTACTGCTAAAATAGAATTAAAGCAGGTTCTATTTTAACCTTATTATACTTTAAAACATAAAGTAGCGTAACGTCGATGTGCAAAGACATTCACAAATCGCGGTACACATTTATGCAAAAAGACCTCTGAATTTATCCGTATTTCTCTAACACACGTAATTGCAACGTTATGCATCAATACCACTTTTTAATTTTAAAGAAATACCTTAAAAATGATCTTTTATGAAGCGTTAAAACATTAACTGATATGCCTGCGAATGTGGCAAAATAAATATAATTAAAATGGATCCACGCGCATTTTATGTGCTTTAAAAATTATGCGTACAATTCATGTGATTATCATAAATGGTTCGCAAAATGGGAAAATCACTTTTGCGTAGAAATGAAACAAATACATTCCTTCAAACTTTAGATTAAATCTAGAAAGAGCGTCGATAAATATACCAGCGCGGTTCACATAACCATTTTGTTCGCTCAATGAATGCTTTGTTTTATAAATTCTTAATTTATTTGTTCCTACTTTACGTTTCTCTTGTGACGAAATGGAATATTTCCGCAAAAATATTTTTATAGTTAATTTATATAGCATAATAAAAGATACGAACTTGTCAAAATTCAAAAACGTGCATTTTTTCTAAGGGTACGAATAGAATGCATGATGTTTCCACGCAATTCATACATATAGCGCTCTTTTTTTTTAAATGTATGTACCTCTTACAATATATTCAACTGACACAGTGGCGTTCGTTGTGTTTAAACACGCGCACGTTTCGTTACTCAAATAAAAGGACGACTTCTGCAAATTATGAACGTTTATATAAAAAAATGAAAGTGAACAAAATTGATAAATAAACATAAAAATGCATATGTACACAATGTTGCAGATTTATAATTATAATATGACAACACTTAGCATACTTCGACGTTGTAAGGCATTTTTTTTTTTGCAAGTACGTTTACATTTTTGTGTCAAGAATATGTATAAAGTATAATGTTTCGAATGCATCAAAAATAGGTTAAATATATATGGGATATAAATATAACAGCCAATGTTTCGATTTTACTGGAGTTTTAAAGGCCTTCTGTTGTAAATCAAATCACGCGTTATCTGTCCGTCAGTCGGCTGCTATCTCCATAAGGGTTAAAAAATAAAATTTGCCTTTGCGCTTGTGGATCATTCAATCACGAAGAAATAACGATGCAATTAAATCCTTCAATTTGATATATATATATGTGTATGTTTATGTAATTACCTTCGAGCAAATTTCAATTCGACGGATTTTCCCTACATGAAAAAACATTCTGTTCTGAACAAGTCTTCCTAATATGAAATGAACACAAAAAAAATGCGCATGCGCAGAATTTTTTTCTTCGCATACATAGAACTCCTCCTTTGATGTTTTCCCCTTTCATATATATTTTTTGTTCCTCTTTTTCGAGCATTTTTTTGCCAATTGTTTTAGCTCTTTCTCGAACATATTTTAGCCTTTTTTTTTTGTGGCCCCTCTTTCACGGCATTTTGCCACATATAATTCTTCCCATTTTTTCGCCATTTTTTGTTTCTCTTAAAATTGAAAAAAGTGATCAATATCCTCTTTTTTTTGAAGCGCAAATATGCGAAACGTATACATGGAAACTTATGTGGACTGGTTGTTTGACCCACTAAGGGGCCAATTTTTGACCGCAACAAGCATTTTTGTAACCAGTACAAATTCACACCACTGAATGCATGCACATGTTAAAATAATTAAAAAGCAAAAACACCCAAAAAAAATTATAAACGCCTTTTCAGCATAATGATCGCAACTTTCAAGTAATCGTACATATTTAATTGTACATATTTAATTGTATATATTTAATTGTACATATTAAATTGTACATATTTTATTTGTACAGTGAAATGCAAAAAACACATTTAATCTATATGCGGTCAAAACACAAAGCAATTCATCAAACGATAGTTCTACAACGCAGTGACCCCTTAAATAAATAAACGTGTGATTATCTCGACTTAACCAAAATGAAGGCTTCAAATCATTTAAGCGTTTTTGTTTTATTTTTATTTCTAATTGCAATAATTCCTTGCTTGGCTGTTTATTCGGGCATACCCATTGAGAAATTAGACTACGAAACAATTAAGGCGAATGAAAAAATACGATCCAAAGCAAGAAAGGATGAACTGACCATGTTGTCACTTGTATGTGGAAGCATTATTCTAGCCTTTGCAACCCTGTGGGGAATCAGAATTCATCATACATTGAAATATGACCGAAGAGGCAAAATCCCAGATCAAGAAATAATGACCGAGATGGGGGAACCCAAAATGTCTTTTGAAAATGACGTGTTGAACCAAGAAAAAAAAGATACCTGAATTACTCTGGTCCTCCTGTGCCAGCACATTTGGGGGAATTTTTTTTTTCTTAACCATCCAATTCGTCGAAATAAGAGCGTTAAAATTTTCAGCTGTTCTGTTATTTTGCTCCTAAGTGTAAATAATTACATGTATGTGTGTTGTATGGCCTCGGAATATATATATATATATATATATTTTTTGTACCACATAGCGCGTAATCATAGAACGTTTCGAATTGTGTGCGTAACTTCTTTTCTTTTTTGAGAACATTTTTTCTTCACGTAGGACATTGTATAGAGAATTCTTTTATTTACTTGTGCGTGTCGATATTTTATTTTTCCTTAAGTACTATGCTGCGAGATTTTTTTAGCTTGTATTTTTTATATTCCAACGAATGAATTCATTATTAGACCCCTTTACAGATTCATTAGTAGCATAAAATGAAAAATTGCATTATGCCGCTCCGTGCGTGCATGTGCACATCATTCTTCACACATGTTCATTGAGTATGTCGAGTACCCGCGTAGTAACCTTGTTCGTATGTAATATTATAATATATAAATTATAAAGAACCATAAAATTGAAAGAATAAGTACGCAAATAATTTTACACTTTAATCATTTTAAACAACTTTAAAGCACCAAATAGTATTAAGACAAGAAATGGGGGAGGAAAGGTGAATTCCTATCCATTACGCCATTGCTGCATGGGCGAGAAAATAGATACCCACATTGAGAATTCAAAATGGGATATGCCCTCCAGAGCAATATTTTTTTCCCCATCATTTCTTTTTTTTTCAACAATCCAACAGTTCACTTCACACATTGGAAGCATAACTCAACGTAGCACAATGTTGTGGATACAGAAAGACAAAATTACTGCCATATCTTACGCACTTCGTTGTATATCTATCATTTCACTTTTGTGAAAATTGCACAATTTTGGCATTTCATAATATATTCATTTTTTAGTAAATTTTTCACTTATTTTATTCTTCGGATAAATTGTAAACAAAAATAAATACGTAATACTATAACAAATTAAAATGACGGTCGAACGAAAAAACGACATTTAATGAAAAAGACACATTTTTATCAGTGTACCAACAACACAATAATGACTACAAGTTTGATAAATGAACTCACAAAAGGAGCATTACATGGTAAAATTTAAGCAGATTTCTTATTTACGCAATAAATTTATAATTTTTCGTTTTAATTTACAAAAAACACACAAAGTTCCACACAAATGCGAGGTGAACTATTCTGCAAAATTATGGTCAAGACTATTCTTCGTGTATTTCCCCCGTTCATTTTTCCATGCGGTTCTCCGCACAATTCTCACAAATGGACACATTGGCTAATACAACCATGAAGCCACAATTTCCGCGAATTGCTTCAAATAGCTGTAATTAATTCTGGAAACACATATTAACTATGAAAATGAAAAAAAATTCCGAAAAATGCTCACGTTTTCAAAAATAAGTTCTATGTATTACGCTAAAATTTCCCATGTAATGGCACTTTTAAATAATGCTCATGTGCCTTTTTACACATACAATATTTATTTTGTTGTAATGTGTTACTTCTTTCAATGTTTATTACGATAATAGAAGATTTATTCCCATTTTTATAATAATTTTTCGATTATTTGATTTTCCCACTCTTTATAACATACTTTTGTGAAGTTCCCTTGACAAATTACACGTAAAAATTGTTGCATAAGGCCACCCTTTTCTGATATCCTAAGAATCTTTTATGCAAATACTTAAAAAGAAATTATTTAAAATTACATTCTTTCTTTTTCTGATACCATGTTGATTAATTTATTTTTTATTTTTTTCACTAAAACAAAAACGGCCCTCTTAACTCCTATCCACTTTTTCTTTTTTCATTATTATTTTGTTTTGGGAATAAAAAAAGACACGGATCACTGTGTTTCTTCACTGTTTTAATCTAAACTCCCCTGCATTAGAAAACTAATATGTTCCTCTGAGTACATTTATCTTAATCCTATTTTAAATTATCCAATTCTTCTGGTTCCAATATGTCGAAATACATTTCTTTGTCTGAATCTGTGTTTTCTTCATTTTCGCTTTCCCTCCATAATTCATGAGATGATTCTGATGAATATTCTGAGGTATCTGAATCTTCTTCATCTGTATATTCTTGAGAATCCTCCTCATTATAGTTTCCTTCAAAATCCGTACCGTCTATATTTCCTTCAGAATTTTCCTCACTTAAAATATTACCATCGTGCAAGATAAGTTGGTTTTTTTCACATTGAACATTAGGCTCTATTGATGGTTTGTTATTACCCAATTTTTCATTATTTGAAGGTGTGTTACTAATCCCAGGATTTTCAAGTTTACTACTTTCTGGATTAATAGAAGTGTTGTCATATGGATGTACTTCCAAAAATTTGACATGTTCCTTCTTTGCCATTGACTTCTCAAATTTAGTTATAAATATATTTCCGTAATTACGATTCGGTACTTTTGGAATAAAAACTGGTTCTTCTGTGTTCTCGTTATTTTCTTCTGACTCACTTGGACTTTTCCCTCTATAACTACGAAGTTTGCTTTTATAATATTTGGACGCTATTGTACTTTGGGTTCCCCCTTTTCTTATCTTTTTGGGTGTTTCTTCTTCTTCTCCTTTTTGACCCTCTTCTACAGTAGAATCTTCTGTATTTCCTTTTATCAACGCATGTTTGCTCGCTATATAGTGGACACTGCATGGTTTACCTAAAGATTTGCAGCATTCTCTATAACTCCTTTTTTTTTTCCTTTTTTCTTCTTCCGTGTCTTCTTTCATAGATATAGATTCAGTTGCTTCCTTTTGATTCACATCTATATCCTCGAGCATTTTTGTATCGATTAATGACAAAAAAACGTCCGAAACATCCACATGGTTATCTCTTATAAAATCCATTAAAAAATCATCATTACTATCCTCTGCAAAGTGGGAAAAACAAATAAAACGATGAACATTACAACATTTACATCGTTAAAAAGGTGCAATTATTCATGTGTCTCCGAGTTTTTTCACTACATAAACACATATATACAGATACATTTTTGACACCTTTGCACTTTCATTTTACCTTCTTGTTCGGTAAGGATTTTTCTTTTAAATTCATCTTCACTAGTTTTAAAAATTGTCCATAATATGGAAGTCAAAATTTTCCCTCTTTCCCTTGTACTTGCAAATTTGACGAAAAAAATATGCACCACTTTGCTAAATAAGACTGCGAATATAGCTATATTGCACAACGTGGTCATTTTCATTTTTGCTGAGTGGTTAAAAAAAAAAAAGCCACAAAAATTGTTACGGTATGTATGTATATTTTTCTTTATTGCCATACATATGGTTATGCATTTTTTTTTTTTTTTTACCACAGTATTGTATCTCTTAAATAATGCTTAACAGGCATTCAGAATTTTTAATTCACTCGTAATAATTTTTGTTTAAAAGCATTTAATTTTTCTGTCCAGTAAAACATAAAACTGAATGTTTATTTTTTATGTAGCAAAAACATAAAACTGTAAATGCAAGCTCAAACATAATTTACAATTTAATGACGGTTAATGGGGCAAATTTATTTGTTCTATTTAATCATATAGACTTTAAACCTTTGGTGTACTAAACCAAGTCGCAGACTATAGAACAAGCATAATTATACGAAACACAATGCAACCATTTTTGCATGCGTGCTCAAAGAAATTCTCAAACAAAATAACGAACATTTTTTGACATATTCATGCGTAAAAAAAATTGCGTATATATTTTTTTCCCTCATCATAAAATTTGTTATGGGGCTTTTCCCCCTTTTTTCATAAAACCAATCGATTGCTATATGTGCAGCATATTCGAACGGATTATCTATACTCGAAAAAAATAAATTTGTACGTGCAAAAAAAAAAAATGAAAATTTTAAACGTTAACACATGGCTTACATTTATGTAACGATTCAGGTAAAAGGCATAAAAGCCGTAAAAACAGTCCTGATACACGATGTTGAACGTACAATTATATAAAAATATTTACATTACCTTGCGAATCGCCCAATTTTGCTAACAAAAAGGAAATAAATACTTTCCTGAAAGAAAGCATTATTCAAATATTTACGCCCAATGAAAGCAACTAGATTTAAAGCGCAAAAAAGAAATCTCTTAAATAAACAAAACTGAAAAGATAAATCTGCTTTGTTTATTATTCCGTCAGGCATGCTTTCATGCATTCATATGCGTATAGATACATGTACACAATCGAACCTTCGAAGGTCGATTGCAACATCGTTCATCATTAGAAAATCATTTCGCAACATACGCAAACTTGCACAATGTCGAAATGGGACTTTCCACAGTAGTAGAATAATTTTGTCTTTCACGCGTCTCCGTCTTTTCATTTCACCATACTGGCTGTATATATCACCTTATTTTAAGGAAAATAACGAGCCTTTTCCAGGTTAATTCATTTATTTCAGTTTTCCCTATATGTCACATAGACTATTCGCACCTTTTATAACTGTCATATTTATCAAAAAGATGTAATGTTACTTTTTTTTAAGAGACCACGAATGAAGCAAAGTTTTTCATGCAAAACATGTATTAGTTTCCCCAAAAAAAGAAAATGGATCAACGAGTTACCCATTTTTTCACGCATATAATTTGTAGCCAAGGAATGTGCAAACTATACTCTTCCAACAATCACGTTTGACCCTTCCTCTTTTTTTAAAAAAGCTAAAAAAGGAATGCGGTAAAATATGTTGCAACATTTGACATTTTTTTATACACTTCGTATGTAATTTCCTCTCAGCGCAAAATGTATTTTTATCTGTGTGGAAAAAGATCCTTATTCAATTAAAAACACGCAAATTGCATTTTGCTTTGCTTTGCCTTACTTTGCTTTGCCTTATTTTGCTTTGCTTTAATTTTTTTCCCTCTCTAAATATCACAAAATGACAGCTGTTTTAATTTCCCACGGTGACTTTTTCTTCCTCAAAGAAACAACGCGAAAAAAAAAAAATTGCGCCGTTTAAATGTGAAAAATGAAATACCCAGTCAAATACATGAAATGTTAAGCTGAATTAATCCACAAAAAAATAACAAATTTTTTAATTACCTTTTTTTGTGTTAAAAGGAATAAGCGATTTTTTAATAAGGCAAAGGAGCACAACATAATGTACTCACTTTCGTCGTAACAATCTTCGTGCTTAAAAAATGCATACCACATACGCATAATATGCTGGTACAACACAACAACACTTAAAAACGTGAGCATTTAGCAATATGCATTTTTGACAAATTCGCTTAATGGAAAACAAGCGACTTCTTTTAACTTTCGCGTAACCTTCAAAATTGTATGCCAAATTTAAACACGTTATAGTCGAAAAGCGCGTGTTGCGAAAAAATGGAAGAAAAAAGCGAAGCAAAAAATGAGGAAAAAGGCGAAGTAGAAAGTGGGGGAAAAAACCTATTGAAAATTGAAAATTACAAAATAAACAACGCAAGGTATGAAGATATGTTAAAAGATAAAAAAAATGAAAATGAAGCAAGTGATGACATTTTAATAAAAGAAAATTATAAGCACGCCGAAACGGAAAATCAAAAAAGTGACAATCGTGAAATGAAATTTGACAAAAGGGAGTGTATAAATGTTGACTTCACCAACCAAATGAGCGAACAGGATGTAACGCAAAGTGTAAGCAAAGGAGAAAAAACAAGGGACAGCTTGCTGCAAAATGAAAAAAAATCCGAACTTTCGGCGGAAAAGGAAAGCCAAATGAGTCAACCCAAAGCTGATGAGGCAAATCTGAAAAGGGAAAACTTCCCCCTGAGTGAACCGAATGGGGAGGGGACAAGCTTGAAAAAGGAAAATGAATGCGAAACCCGTCACACCGACAAAGAGACCAATTTGAAAGATTACTACAAAGACTTGCCAACCGTTATAATCGTAATCGGCATGGCTGGAAGTGGGAAGACAACGTACGTCGGGTCATTATATAACTATCTAAAAGTAGAAAAAAAAAAGTATACACAATGAACTTGGACCCAGCTGTTAAGTACCTGCAATATCCAGTAAACATAGATATACGAGATAGCATAAAATATCACGAAATAATGAAAGAGTATAAACTAGGACCAAATGGCGCAATCATGACTTGTTTAAATTTATTTGCCACAAGATTTGACAAAGTTATTGAAATTTTGGAAAAGAGGAAAAATAAATTACACTACATAATTGTGGACACACCGGGCCAAATTGAAGTATTTAACTGGTCAGCAAGTGGCAATATTATTTTAGAAACCCTATCAGTTAGCTTCCCCGTGGTTATTAATTACATTATTGACACTGTTAGATGTGAGAGGCCCATCACTTTTATGTCCAATATGCTTTACGCATGCAGTGTTTTGTACAAAGCTAGACTGCCCTTTCTGGCTTGCTTCAACAAAGTTGATATTATTAAACATGACAAATGCATCGAGTGGATGAAAGATTATGACAGTTTCAATGAGGATGTTATACATGATGAGAGCTACATGGCTAGCTTTAGTAGATCGTGCGCACTCATGATTAATGAATTTTACGAGGGCATAAAAACTGTAGGCATTTCTTCCAAAACGAATGAAGGGTTTAATAGTGTACTAAAAAATTTAGAACTCTTGAAGGAGGAATATATTAGCGAATATGTAACTTCCATTGAAAAACAAATGAAAAGAATTAAAAGAAAAAAGGAAAAAGATATCAAATTGAAAATGGAAAATTTGCTGATCGAAAAGCAAAAGGACCTCTCCAGTTCGAAAAATAAAAGTGTAAACTAATGAAAAGGGAAAGAGAACGAATAAGTGCATTTTGGGGGGGGACCCCCTTTGTTTTGTTTTTCCCAAACTTGTGCCCTTCCCTGGGTTATAAAATTTTCCCATACACAGCCCCATGTTTCAACCCCTCGAAAGACAAAGGGGTGCATACGTACATGCGCGCATGCGCAGCAGGGTTGATTCGCTACCCCTTTTTTACAAGATCCAATTTGGCAGAGCACTCTTTTGGACCTTTAAAGATCGACCGCGTCTATAACGCATTTGAAAAATTCGAAAAGGAACGAATTTTCACGATTCATGTCTGCTCTCTGGATAGGAAAAGCAAAACATAATTTGTAGCAAAAAATGTGTACAACATTATGTAAACGTTTTTATCAATTTTGAATCCATTTGAAGCCCCCCTTTGTGTAATGCTTTTACTTATTAATGTAGTGGGCATGTCGAAACGTTTTTATGCTTACGTTTTTACGTTTTTTTTTTTTGATAAAAAAACGTAGTAATGCATTTTTTCAGATTATTTGTTTAAACCAAGTAATGCGTGAAAAATGTGTTCCCTTATCTCATTTGTTTTTACAACCTAGCAGAGGCAGTTTTTCCCCAATTTAAAAATCAATTATGCATTTAAATGTTTTAATTTAATGCAGAAATTTTTTCTTAAAATTTTTTTAATTTTTTAACCTTTTTTATTTTTATTTTTTTTTAAGTTGTAAAAGGAAAAACTTTTATTCAATTTTTAAGTATTTTCCCATTTGAAGTTGTGGAAAAAAATAAAATGTATGTGTGTACATTTACACATACCATGGAAAGATATTTACGTTTGTTATTATATAAATATGAATGCGCATTCATTTTATCGTTATTATATAATAATAAATGAAGAAAAGGGGGGTTATTCATCCTTTCCTAAATACATACTTCTTCAGAAGTGACGGCGACTTAGATTGTCAAACAAATGTTAACTTCAACATTTATTTGTAACAATGGAAAGTACTCGTGCGCA
>NC_020406.1:14147-76842 GCF_000321355.1 Plasmodium cynomolgi strain B
TTTTCATCATTTTTTTGTTACATTTTAGTTTTCATTCTTCTGCGTATTTTCACATTTTTATATTTAAGCGAAGCTTGTTTGCTTAATTCACTTCAGTTCCATTTGCATCATCTTTTTTTGTTATCATTTTTTTTTTTTTATCTCTAATCTTGCGTATTTTTGTGTGTTCACCATTTTCACTTCATGTCCTTTTGGATTTTTAATTACGGTATGTTAACTTTACATTTTTTTTTCAATATGACTATTTCTTTGTTCAGTTTTATCTGTCGGGTTATCTCATTTTGTCCAGTCTGGTTAGTCCTCTTTTTTCGTGGTGTCACTATTGTTAATCATGAAGAATTAGAATTACAAGACGTTCAATCCTACGCCTATCCAATTTTTAGCTATCTTATTAGGCTTCTGATTTGTGAATTAACCAATTTCATGCGTTTAAAAGTTGAGTTACATTTTGTGCTTCCTTTTCATGGTTTTAAAAAGTGGTATCAAAATGTAGGAGATTTGTAAATTCTCCTTAGGGTCATAAGTACGCGTACTCTGCTGCATTGGAGGGATGCACTTATTCGTTTCTGATTGGTGTGCAAATTGGCAAAATTGCAATACATTTCATTAAACTGTTTGCACAATTCTTCAAACGTTTGTTTGGTTAATAGCTCGCGTAATATCCCATTTTTCTTCCCCAATTAGCACATATCCCCTACACTCCCAATGTGCGGGTACACCTTTACGCGATTTTTTCCCTTACGCAATAACATAATTAGCATTATTTGAAACTTCTAAATTTATACTTTCTGTTCTACTAAGATTGTAGTTGGTGATCGCTTCCAATCGCTCTAAAGTGTTCAAGGATAAGAGCTTCGAAATGATGTTAACTAGCTTATCTGAGTAAATATTTGAAATGTCCTTAACAATATAGTTTTTATAATTTTTATCTTCAAAGAAGGAAATCATATCGCTCATGGTGTTGGCAGAAAAGGGAGATGACAAGGTGGCTAATTCGTATAAAATACAACCTACTTGAAATAAATCACTCAATTTATTTGTTTTTTAAATAAAATAGATTCATAACTTAAAAAGTTTAAAGTCCCTAAGTTATTATTTGACCCTTTTTGTGATATACCAAAATCTCCTATTTTAATCTTATCATCCTTAATAAAAATATTTGTGCTTTTTAAATCACCATGGGTTATTCCATTTTTATGAATTGAATTTAATCCATTCAATATTTGATTAAAAATGTTAAAAATTTCACTCTCAGTGTACATTTCATTGTTCATCTTTCTTCTTGAAATATGAGTATATAAGTCACCTTGACTACAAAATTCAATTATAAGTGAGAGGGAATCATTCTGTTTAATAAAGTCCACAACCTGTACTATATTTTCACAATTTTCCAACTTTTGCATTATATGCAATTCATTCATGTATCTATTTAAGTCATTTTCACTAGCTCCATAAATGTCATATACTTTTGAAATAAAGGCTTCTCCAGTTTCTAATGATCTTATTAAGTGTATTTCACTATTCGACGTCAATGTGTCTAAAACAGTTTCAAATTTATATCCATAATTCATATATACGCTTTGTTTCTCGTCCGTGTTGCTTATTGATGGTAATAATAAGGAAAGCATTCTACTAATTGTAATAGAAAAAATCAGAAAAACCACGAAAGGAAAAAACAGAAAAATGAAAAAAAAAAAAAAAAGAAAAAAAATACATAAATGTAGAAAAAATAAAACCAAAAACAAAACAAAAAACAAGACAAAAAAATAAAACAAAAAACAAAAGAAAAAGAAAACAAAAAAAGAAAAAAAAAAAAAAACATAAAAAGAAACAAAAAAAATGTAAAAGGAGAAAAATAAAAATGGTAGCAGTTTAACAAAAATATAGTGCGTATTTTGAAAACGCCACCGTTTTAGCTGTGTTAATCTTTTAAAATTGGGAGAAGGAGAAGAGAAAGATCATCAATAATGTCGTATAAAATGTACTTTTTTAATATGACACTATGAGAACTATTTTTAATATCATTAAAATTGAAACAAAAACAATTTTTAATGTAAGAAAAAACGTTTTAAAGTTTTGTAACAAAAAAAAAATAACGTTATTTTTTGTTTTGTTTTAAAGTGAAAAAAAAAAAAAGGAAAAAAAATTAAGGGAAAGAAAATTTTTTGTAAGAAAAATTCGTGAAAAAAAATCAAGCGCAGAAGTGAGAAAACATAAATGGCCCCATAAACTCCCGCAAAAATAGCCAAGAACACGCAAAAAAAAAGGGGCGAAAAAAAAAAGAAAAAACACAAAGCTATAAAAGTACCATACACACGAAAAAACATAAATCGGCATACAGATCCTGCTGTGTCTTACACGGGCCTACTACCCCTTTTTTTCGCCCCGTGCGATGGTGTACTTTTTTTTTTTGTTTTTACATTTGCACGTTGTTTTCTTCATATCATGAAAATTTGGCCCCGCTGAAGACATGGGAGACCATGTTTCGGATTTACTATACAATCGTACCTTTTAATAGCACCTATAGAGGTGCATCTTTACTTACGTTCCAGTTTAGTTATAGTTAATGCTTATTATGCACATTATATATAAAAGAAAAAATGCCGAAGCGAAAACGTGCATTTTTGCACGGAACGTTTTTCCTTTTATATATAATGTGCATAATTTCACTCGATTGTTATTATACATAGCAAATAATTCTATGACACATTTAACAATACAAAAGCTCATTTGAAGCGATTGGCGTGTAATTTGAAAGGGGTAGCATTTCCTCTTCCCCTAACATTACACGCGGAGGGGGCAGAAAATTATACGTACACGCTAGCGCCACATTTTTTACAAAACGTGACATTCGAACGGGACTACATATAATATCACAAACACGTACACATTGCATACTCTACAATAATGATAATAAAAAAAAAAAAATTAATTCCTAGGAATTGTCGTATCACAATATCAACGGGTACTATGCGAATAGCAAGCAAAACATAAAAGGATCGCTTCACATGAAGCCATGTACTTAGGTATTCCGCAAAAAATAAAACATAAAAAAAGCATAAAAGGAATGCTTCCATTAGGTTCAAAATTTTATGCGGAAAACGCTACTGTATCAAGGTTTTGATAATTATGTGTTCATAGAATTATATGAATATTCTCAATTTTGGCAATTCATCCTGGGGGGAATTCTAATTTGGGGACTCATTAAAGGTTTATTAAACGTAAAGCTAAACCTGTGCAAATGCGTCCCTAATGAAACGCTCCAGCTTATTTGTGTTAAGGTCTTCATCCCTTCCATAAATACAGTAATTTATTATGCAGGTATAATTTTTGCCCTCGTTTTTACAAGTTTTTCTCAACATTATTCATTGGAGGTAATTCTTTCTCAGCATTTTTCTCTGGTTGCACTTCCTTCTCAGAAGGGTTAACTTGGGGCAATTCCTTTTCCTCCTTGTGCACAGATGGCAGCTCCTCTTTTACTTCTTCTTTGATAATTTCTATTTCCATTGGGGCAATATCATCATGCACAAATTTCTTCCTCCTCGACTCAAGGCTTTGCTGCTCCTTGTCTAATCCAAGTGTAATTTTTTTTTTCGTGCTCAGTTTTGCCTTTGCATTGTCCTCTAGAATGTCATTTATTTTGGTCTCTGCATTCAGGGGGAATACCATCTTGGCAACATTAAAGGACGGCTTTTCCAATGCGAATGAGTCCTCCAAAGGTTTGCCATCTGGTCCAGTGTTCTCATCAACCATAATGCTTATTTTTTCCCCGCTTAGTGCTGGTTCTTCCTTTCCGTTTAGGCGTGTGCTCGCAAGTGCTTGTGCCTTTCCGCTTTTGTTCCCATTTCCGTTCGATTGCGCATTCCCTGGTGCGAGCGCGTTTCCTTCTGTGGGTACGCTCCCTTCTGTGGGGAAAATCTCTGCTCTGGGTACGCTCCCTGCTTCGGGTAAACTCTCTGCTGTGGGGATGTTGTCTGCTGTGGGGATGTTGTCTGCTGTGGGTATGTTCTCTGCTGTGGGTATGTTCTCTGCTGTGGGTATGTTCTCTGCTGTGGGTATGTTCTCTGCTGTGGGTATGCTCCCTGCTGTGGGTATGCTCCCTGCTGTGGGTATGCTCCCTGCTGTGGGTATGCTCCCTGCTGTGGGTAAGCTCCCTGCTGTGGGTATGCTCCCTGCTGTGGGTACACTCCCTGGGGAAAACACATTCTCGTGCATATAAACATTGCCTCTTGTGTGTGCTCTCTCCGTTGCACCCGTATTTCCTTGCAAGTTTACCCTCATGTTCGCATTTCCTCGTGCACTCTTGTTCCCTTTGGTAGATGATCTTAAATTGGACCTTGCAGGTACCCTATCATTTGCTCTTGCATTTTTGGTTTCGTTTTCTATGGCCCTTACCAACGTTTTAAACCTTCGCGTGTAATATAAGGCATATATATTAAACACAATGGAAAGGAGACAAAGGCCAATAATCATGGTCATAATGGAATAAAAAAAATTACGGTTTACAATAAATTTAGCCACGTACGACAAGTTCCACGAGGGCATTCTAAATATATTGTAAATAAAAACTACGGCAATTAAAAAATTCAGCAAAATGTCGAAATAAACGGTCCCTATGTACAGCTTTCCATGTAGAGCAATTGGCTTTTCTGATATGACACCCACATATCCAAAAAGCATCATAAGCAAAGCAGTGGAGATGGTAAAACAAAAGGCCAACGTGTCAAACAAAAGCAACACAGTTTTCATAAAATCAGAAAGCAGTGACAACACATAATACTGGGTGACCTTCCTCCTCGACTGTAAATACATAATGTCGTTCTGCATCGAGTACATCCTGTTGACATACATTGGGGGAAAAATATAAGCAAAAGAAAAAAAAAAAAACTTCTTAAGTACAATAATTGAAAGAATAGCAATTTGGATCTGTTCAGTTTAAAGTGTTGATAACTTCAGGGGAAAAGATATAGCAATTGTGTAACTGGTGGTATAATTGGTAAACTGTTTGAAGGTTTTAAGTTTTATAAAAATTTTTGAATGAAATGGAGATAAAAATAAAAAAAAATAATAACAATTTTGTTAAGAAGAAAAAATGAAACATATACAAATTTTTAAAAAATTAAAATTTCAAAATTTTTATGTTCCGTTTTTTTTTTTTTTTTTTCAATACAGGTTTTTCCTCGGTCCTGTTCAAAACAACAGTATGAGACCACAAAGATATGAACATTACATTACGCATATATATAATTATTTTTATTAAAATTTAATTTTATATATATTTTTCGTTTGACCTATGGGTTTTAACGACATGGTGGTGTTAAAATTTTTCATGCACTTAGAGCAATTTGGGAACAAGTCCACTAAGTGTTTATGCCCATGATCAGGAAAGCCGTTTTTTTTTTTTTTTTAAATGCGCTCCAAAAATTGCATTTTTTTTTCTTAATTCATTTTCCTTGGAATTTTTCAGAAAAAATTCCCAAAGAACAGATTTTTATGTGCTTGGAAATGTCGATATATGCCGATGAAGGTAGCAACAAAATGACTGGGAAAAACCTTCATATACGCAGTAACCCTTGTTATTAAAAATTGCCTTAAACTGTGGCAGCTTCCGAAAGACCACATGTCCATTTGGGAGAAACAAATTGTATATTCATTCACATTTGATAATTTTTTTTTTTTTTTTTTTTTTAACTAGCTATTTTTGCATTCAATCCTGTCTGCACAAATCTTAACCTTAAGCAAAAAAGCTGTTTCTCCACCTTTTGCATTTAAAGATATAACATACCGATTAACGCTCCTTAAAGGCCGAAAAATTAAAACACTGACGGTGATACAATATTCTCTTCATTTTAAAAAATACAGAAGCCTTATTCTTTATTTTTACTCAATAATTGTTACGTGTGAGAGAGAAATAAAGTTTTTTTTTTTTTTTTTTTTCATACAAGACAAACTCAAGTATGCCAAGGCATACGCAACAATTTTTACGTTTTATTCGTAGAGGGGGTGTGTATGAGATAAACCTCATCACTTTTTAAGTGCTAAATATGCATGATCGTTCCGCGTATCAAGTCCGTTCGGAAAGTTACGATGTAGAAAAGGAACATGACAAAAAAATATATCCTCAACGAAAGACGCAAACGCTGGAACGGCTCGTGTGCGTATGTGAACGTTTGTAAGTATCGAGGGAATAAACATGTTTAAGCGCATGCACTTACATGGGTAAATTTAAACGAATTTGTTGTATGCACATGGACACGCATGTGGGCAAAAACAAATTGCTTTGTTGTTCACCCCTCCCTTGGCATGTTTCCCTATAGAAAGTACCGTTTTGTTACTTTTGCAACAACAAATGTCGTCAGTTTCATACACAGTATTAACTTCGCACCCACGTTGTCTTCATTTAACTCTCCACTGTTTAATTGTGCTCCAGTAAGCGTTACATATTCTTCCGCATTGCATACGAAATGAGCAGTTAAAGGTCTTTCAGTTTGCACATAGGGAAAGCAGCACACAACAATTTAGGCTGATGCCAATTTTGCTACATAAATTTTTTTTTTTGGTAACTATACAGTCTTCCCACTTTCATATGTTCGTGCCAAGTGACACATTTTATGTGTTACTATTCTTAAATATATTATACGAAAAAAGGGGGTGCCTCTTTTTTTTTTCCACCAAAGTTTTTATGTACTCCTTTCCAGCCAAATAACCTTCTTCCTCCTTCCGTTTTACTGCAATTTTTTTTTCTTGCGTAATTTCGAACACTTTTCCATTTAAATTCTGTTCACCTTCCTTATCGTTACGAAGATTTAAAAGCAAGAAATCGTCTCCTACTGCTAGTTTCATATCCGCTTTATTGTCCTGCTTCCCTTGTGTAAATTTGTCCTCTTTGGGAACTGCACCACTTGCGGTGTCAGTCCTTTTAAGCGCCCATCCCTTTGGAAAATTCTCCATTGTTTCATTATACATGTTGTAACTGTACACATCCTTGAAGTGTTTTATGCGGCTCTCATGATTTATTTCATTTTCAGAAAAGCCCAAATCGTTTAAACTTTGCTTTTCGAGTAGATTTTTGTCCATTCGGCAAATAAAATATTCTTTGGAATATTCTCTGCAACTAACATGATCATTATTGTGTTCCTTTAAGCATTTTAAATAATCATTTTTTATTGATGTGCATTCACTGTTGTGATCCAGCAGGAAGCTCCCCCTATCTGGCTTCTTAACTATGCTCCTTTTTTTGTCCATTCTGTTGCGGTTTTTTGGAAGATATATTTCATTTTCTTAATTTTACACTATATAATTTGAATAGTTTCCATTTTTCCTGAAAATTTCATTTTCTGTATTGTCTTTCGCCCTTCTCGACTTGACAAATAATTCATACCCAAATGCAAAAGCGTAAATACATGTAAAAATGTGTGCATATAAGTACATATAAGCGAATACACAACTGAAAGATCGCACCCAGAAGCGTAGCGCGAGGTGGCCAGTCAAAAAGTTTCCTGACATGAAGGCCTTCCACTATGGTTATTTGTGCGGAATTTTATATTACCCCTAAATATAATCCAACTTCTATATAATAAACCCCAAATATATCATAACGTGAACAAAAAATTGAAAATCATTTTGTACAATTTTTCTCCCTTGCTCAAATTGGCGCCATGAAAAATATGCCGTTCTCGCTCCATAACTTTTGCAGAGAATTGTTTAAATTTTTTACATTTTTTAAGGTAGTTATATGTAGGTTGAAAAAACCAAAAAATTAAACAAGGAAAAAAATTAGCTATCGTGAAAATGTTTTAAAAAAACAAAAAGGAACAAGGAAACTTTTATTTATCAGTATCCACATATAAGTAAAATTATTCGTGTCACTTCGCAAATTTGTGAAAGATTACACGCATACATATTTTTACATGAACATGTGGCTTTTCTTAAAAGCTTTCACAAAAAATAATCTTAAAAATAGCGCTGTTCTTTGTTGCATATACGCAAAATGCCATTTAAAATGCATATTTTTTTAATCATTTAAAAGTGGGTTAAAAAATCATTCAGAAGAGGGACTCCAAATGCAAAGGTGTAAAAAATAGTATATATAATTGCTTCTGCAACTATCATCACAACAAAATTTAAAAAAAAAATAGTGTAAATGGTGTGGAAGTTAAATATGGCTATATTTTTATAGAAATAAACAGAATAACAAAGCATCTCTCAAACAGGTAGGAAGAAAAAAAAATGAAGCAAAACAGACTAAAATGTTGTTTTATTTTTTTTTTCCTTTCCTCCTTTTTAAAGTGCGGAATTACTTAAAACATGATCGTATAAAAGCTAAAACGGAAATACTTAATCGTATATAAAGTGAAGAAAGCTTGAGAAATTGTAATTTGTAAAAAAATGGTGTTCGTACTTTATTTTAAAACTTCTTACAAAGTGTAAAACCACCCTTCTTGCATTGTGTTTGACCAACCAGTTGTCTATTTTGAAATGAAACCAGAAACGTGTTTGAATATGTAGGCACAGTGCCCCCCTTTTTTTCCCCTGCCAATGATATCATTTGCTTAAAATCTCCTTTTTTATCAACTCCTCATCAGAATCCTCATAGGAACCCTCTTCAGATTTAGGAGGCTCTTCCAACAGTTTAATAAACTCACCTCGTAGACCTCCAAAGTTATTTCTAAATGCGTTATTTTTTTTAAGTACATTATATTTATATATCGCCTGGTGATGTTTCGTACCACTTAGAACTCCATGTTCTATGCAGTACTTTATAGCAATGATTGAATTGGGGTTTTCTTCAAGTAGACTTTCGTAGAAAGCTCTTGTGCCATCACCGTTCGGGGGGGTAATACATTTTTGCCCTTCTTTAAAATACTTCCTGGCATCAGCAAACGCTTCGTCTTTGTCTTCACCTCCCGCATCTTCATCCTCGTCGTCTTCATCTAAATGGGGTTCCATGTCCACATCCAATTCCGCGTCCATGCCCACTTCACCATCTGCATCCTCATCTTCCCCATCGAGTTCCTCCTCTAACGATTCCTTGACGGACTCACTACTTGCGCTGTCACTTTTCTTGGCTTGCTCTTTCATATTACTCTTTTCGCCCTGTTCGCCCCTTTCATTTTTTTCACCCTTCACACCACTACACTGGCTTTTTAGTTTGCATATTTTAATTTTATCATTGTTCCTTTCCGTCTTTTCGCTTTTCACAGCATTATTTTTATTTATTACGCATATCTTTTTTAAGCATTCATCGTTTTTCTGCAAAATGTGCCAAAAAATACATATATATATAAATGTATATATAATTCATTGCGCACTTAAATATGTTGTTTCAAAAGGAGCATCCGCGCAAAATTTTGCAAAGGCACCAACTCCTATGTTGTCTATTAAATTTTTCCACGTAACGGCAAAACGAATTTGCGCAGGACAAAATTGCGCATCATACAGATGAAATGGCCAACTCGAAAAACGACTCATTCTTAAGTTATTGTACGCGCGTGCGAATAATCGCATAGTGTCATATGCACACACACTCGTTGAGCTAAACGGAGAGTTACACATAAATGCAGGTATGTCCCAATATGCATTCACATATGCAATCCTTCACGCTTACACTACACAAATATATATACATTTCCTGCTGGTTCATGTAACACAACGTGATCAGTTTTTGTTTTTTTATTTATTGTTCATTACCGTTGATGCGTTGGATGGTGGGCTACTTTTCATTATTTCACCTGGCATATATAAACAATTGAATGCTTCTCCTTTCTAGCCCTTAAAAAATACTTATTTTTTCAGTTTTCAATTTTTTTTTATTTTTTTATTTTCCTATTTATGTGCGTTTTTTTTTTTTGTTTCCCCTTATGGAATTTTAATTAAGCATTGAAGGGCCCATGTGTCCATTAAATGCCTTTTAATTTTTTTTATTCATGGCTAATTTTTTTTAAACACATCACATACAGATAAAATGGTTTTGCCTATTTCGCTTTAAAAGTCCACAGTGTTATCTGATATATGTGTGTAATCAAACAAAGTGGATAGGGAAGTGTGGCGAACTGAATCCATAAAATTGTTGGATTAAAAAATGGGTAATCTCAAATGTGTATGTTCACATGTGCGCACATTTATACGTATATATGTAATGTTAAATAAAAATACGAAAGGTTTATTCCTCATCGAAATGCACAATGCATGTTTGCCCATCTATGTTCACCTTATGCACATATCAAATTTTTCTTAAAATGGAAGAAAAAAATTTGAAGATTGAAAAGGGGGAAATAAAAAATCAGATCTCTTCAAACTTAACGTAAATTTACAAAATTGAGGTAACAAATAAACGTTTACACATTGTTAAAAATTAGATTGTGGAACGAACAATGTGTGCCCAAGCTATACCCCCCTAACTTGTACACATTAAAAATCGCGTGTCGGCGTAATGGCGTAAATGCGAAACCGCGCAATCGCATCGCTTACGCAAATGAAAAGGGCGAGGAATAACTGCTAAAAAAAATTGTGCATGTTCACGGAAAACGCAAAAAAAGAATTATTTTACCTTATCCGTTTTATGTAATCCCATTTACATCCACTGAAGGGGGCTATATTTGCTTATTTATGTCTTTTATAATTTCAGCGCTTCCTTTCCTTTTATATTCGCTCGTTTTTCTTCCTAACACTATAATTTTCTTTTTCTGCAATTTGCTGTATGGGAAAAAGTAGGCATGCAAAATTGAGTTAAAACGATGTGCATTCACCTAAACGCCACGTGAACTGCGATGCTCAAAATAAACACATATGTAAAAATTCGCATAAAAGAGCGCTGAACATTTGTAGGGATGTAGGGGGAGAAATTGCATGATGAACATTCGCATTTTTTTTAAAAAAACAAAAAAGAAAAAAAAATTACGTACAACAAATCAGCCAAGCACTTAAATATGATTTAAATATGTACACAGAAAAAAACAAATTTTAGATTTGATCAACTTGTATAGCTGCAAATGTGTGAGGGCAAAAATGCCACGCCCTTTCGGGATAGCAGACCCATGTACACAAACGCTTATTCATTAATGTGCATATGCCCTTCCAAACAACAACGGAAGAATGTGCAAAGTGTGAAGTCATGGCCGTCCTCTCAAACGGTTTAGCTAATTTATAGATGAAATGGAATCACAAATGGCTAAACATTTTTTATGTAATTATAAATGCATACTATTTTATCCATGGAGCTTTTCTGTTTTTTCTTATGATGGTTTTTTTTTCGCGAATCAATGGAGGTAATTCTATTACAGTGTCAATTTGTACACCCTTGTTCTTATATTCCGAGTTGGAGCTATTGAACAAACTTATAATTTTATTAACGTGCGTGTTAGAAATGTCTGCAATGTAGCCCTCATCACATTTGGCCACATCTCCGACAACCTAAAAGGGGGAATTATTGCGCCAAAAAAATGAAGTCTTCCTGATTTTTTTTTTACTTTTTCCATTTATGCGTTCTTACATTTGACACATTTTTGTTTCCCGTGGTGATTTTCATCAAGTTAACAATATCGTCCTTATTTTTTATTGCCTGCTCAGAAGGATAAATCAGATCGGGGAGTTTCAAACTACTTTGCCTCTTTAATCAAGTTTAAACGTGTGCACCTATACATATGAAAATACGCATTAACAAGTTACTCCCCATTTGGGACGCACAATGAGCGATTCTGACGCTCTTCCACTTTTGCAACTTTTTACCTCAAAAAAGGGGTCCTTTATCAAAACGGCGACGTAGTTCTTCTTTCCAGATAGCAGAGAAACAGTGTGTCCCTTTCTGTCATTTTTTAGCAAAACGGAGAGTATCTGCGCAATGATTTTTGTACCATGCGTTTTTAGTAGCTCCTTTGATCTATCATTAAGAAATTCGTATTCCTCCGGGGCGATCTTCATTATGCTTTCTAAAGGGGGGAAAAAGCGGAAAGGGAAGCCACATGTACGCCTCAACATTTTTAGCATATGCATAATACAATTCATCACGCCAACATAACTGAGCATCTCTATTTAGGAGAATATCCCCATTTGATAATCTTCCACGGATCGCTCGTCTACGCCCCTGTGTACCTGTCAAACTGTCCACTGAAAATTTGTAGACTTCATCTACATGGGGGCATAAAATAACTTGAAAATTATTTTTGGTATACTTCATTATCTTGTCCAGATTTTTATATTCATATTTATGGTACATCGTTAGGCAGACTCCCTTTTCTTTCGCTCTTCCGGTTCGACCCGATCTGCAAAAGTGGGGAATTAATTCCTCAATAAATGTTAACAAACAAACGGGAGGGAGATCTTTCTCCTGTGCGCTCTCAATGTGCAACTTTCCGCGTCTCACCTATGTATGTAATCATTTGGGGACGTGGGAGGCGAGTAATTCAGAATGAAAATAACGTTGTCTATGTCGAGCCCCCTGCTCACTATATCCGTCGTGATGAGGATGGGCTTTTTCCCCAATTTAAACAGGTTTATATTTTCATTTTTCTGCAACGTTAGCAGTTCCGAGTGCATAATAACGGAGTGGGGCTTCAGGAAGGAATTCTCGTGCAGCTTTTCGACCTTCAAAGGGGGTTATAAAAATGAAACAAATTTCGCTCCTTCGTTGGAAAAGTTTGGTAAGCGCTGGGGCAGTAGCGGTGTGCACAGGCGGTAAAGAAAGGCGCACAACCTAGACGGTATAACGCGCACGCCAAATCGCAGATGCCATAACACTGATGCCACAGCACAGTTGGCGTTCGTGTTCCCCTTTACGCATAGTTACCTCTTCCTTGGAGTTGGCAAAAATTATGCACTTGCTTATTTTATCCTCCTTCTCCCTCTCCATCTCCTCAAGGGGATTCCTGCCCATGTAATCCCGGATCAACTTGTCACTATCGCACTCGTCATTTTTGTCGGACAACTGGTGGGTCCCTCTTCTCCCTGACACATTTTTTCTCTTTAAAAAAAAAAACTCATTTAAAAAATAGGATACATACTTATACTTCGAGGGGGTATTTATTTTGCATATAAAGTGGGCAATGTTCAAATTGCACAGGCTGGACGTCTTGTTCTCTCTGCTCAGCAACTGAATTATATGTTGCGAATTTTTTAACACACTCGCTCTTTCTTCATCCACTTTATTTTGAATAACTTCTTTAACCCCATTAATAAAATCAAAAAAAACAAAACCACATAAATGGTCGTTAATTTTTTTCCTTATCAGTTCATTCATATTTGCTGTGAACAAATATATTTGATAATTTTCACGATTAAAATTTTCCCCCTTAGTATCGTTCCTTTTTGCGGTCACCTCATCATCAAACCCGTTCAATAAGTCCCTTTTAAATTTAAAAATCAACTTTCTACTTTCGACTAAATAATCAAACTCATCTACAACGATGGTGTGTACACAATTTAAAATATTGTTCATGACGTTCTTTTCATTTTTTTTCGTATTCTTATAATTCTTTATGTAAAACTCTAATTTATTTGGCGTGGCTAGGTAAAAATGGATGCCGTAGTTTTCTCTATACAAATCATTATTCTGTTCATTCAGTTTGTGAGTAAATTCTTCCTTCCCAATTACATCTTGCTTTATTTTTTTCACACGATCGCAGGGATCATGTTCATCGAACAAAATGCACACATTTAAATTGGGGTAAATGGACAAAATGTAAATATATAACTGTTTGCAGAGATAAATATTCTGTGTCAAAATTAATATCTTTCTGTTACAGTCGAATTTTTCATTTATCAATTTTTGTATTAACGGTAACAAGTAGCTGAGCGTTTTCCCCGTTCCTGTCTTGTTGTATACAAGTACATGCTTGCAATTGTTTGCAAAAATTTCGTTAAAAATTATGTACTGATACATGTAGAGCTTATCTATTTTGAGGATCACCTTTAAGTTATTCACAATTTCTTCATCGATGTTTAGCAAATTCAGATCGATGTATTCATGTCTGTTTAAAATTTTGTTCTGTCCACTCTGTGGGCTATCTCCATTTGTGAGATTCTCATGTCGTATCGTTTCTTCCCATTTCCAGTTAGCACTTTTTTCTACATTTGGAAAATTTTCCTCATCTGCACAACTCTCTGAAGGATTTTCTTCATACAACTTTTGATAAATTCTGTTGCTATACGAAATGCTACTTTTGCTTCCTCCAAGTTCTTTTTTGCCTTCAAAAAAATGGCTACTTAATTTATTCCTATGGTGAAAAAATCTGTAGGCCCCTTTTTCATTTCTTCGAACCCCAAAATAGTAATTATAGTTAACCAATTTTATTGCTGTAGAAATGGTTCTTTTGATCGAAATTTCATTAAGGGCCGCTCGAGGGATATCACTTTTACGCAACATTTTTTTCTTAATCGGGTTAGAAACACCACGATGGGTTATTTTTGCTGCACATAAATACGACACCATTTCTTGGTCATCTCGAATATCTTTTGGGCGGGAAAACTCTCTAAAATTAAAGCATTTTCGCCATCAACTTGTGTGGCATATTCTGCTTCGCATGTTCATTTTACTCTTGTTGTTCTCCCCGATGTTTGGTGCATATAACCTTTTTGGATTCATGCCGCCTTGCTGGGTATTTTTTCCATCTGCTTTTTGCCCTCATGCGATTCCTCTAAAACGGTTAAATGAGAACGCTTCATATATATCTCAGATTATAAAAAAAAGAAAACGCATGGCGACTTTTTCTCCTGTCCTTTGCTCGTTCAAAATGCAACCGGAAAGGAAAACTTTTTCGCACTTTTTTTTTTTTTTTTTTTTCTCATGTGTTCAGTTCACAAAACGGATCAAAATTAGTGGAAAAAACACCATTAAAAAAGGGTGGTGTCACGCAGTTTGCATTTCCTCCACATGCTTTCAAGCACTTGTGCATGTAGAGATACGTGCGTGCGTGCACCCACCAACATGCAGCCATTTTCCCAAGTGCGCATACACGTATATGCGTGTCGGTATTTATATATGCCCATATGCGCACATGCGCGTGTCGGCATTTACATGTGCACATGTATGCATGCAGTTATTCATTTGTGCTCATATGCACATGTGCACATATGTACATGTCAGTGTTTGCACGGGCGTTTGTGCCCATATGGTTGCTTACATATTCAACACATAGGCACATGTGTACAGGTAGATATAAACCCATGTGCGCATAACCCCGTGAGCTAATGTAGGCATGCCTATATGCGCACATGTACAAGTTGGTTCACCCATATGCACATGTAGGCATACCTATATGGGTGCTGACACCAAAGTGTACGTATATATGTACACATGTACATGGGTAGATTTACTTTTTTTTCCTTCTTACGTTATATATGAAAGTCCAAGTTAAGCAAAAGGGACGTTTCTGAAATCGATATTTTTCTACATCATGGAGATTGACCAAAAAAAACGATAACCAGAAGACCTCCCCTTTTCTTCTTCTTCGATTTAAGTGGCTTCAAAAATCCAAAGATTGTTTGACTTTCTTTTGGTTATAATTTTATAGATGATTTTTTTTTTTTTTTTTCATTCCTTTTTTATTTTTGTCAAAATGAAATTGTTTGTGTTTTAATTAAATTACATTTTTTCTTTTTCATAAAGATTATATTTAAAAAATAAGCAAAAAGAAAAAAAATAAAATTATTCACAAACACAACACAACCTCTATAAAGCAAAACAACTGCAAAAACAACTTTCCTATTTTATTTCGTCATTTTTCCTGTTACATGTTTTCACAAAATTGCGAAATCACAGAAAAAAACGTCTTCGTTTAATCCCTTTTTTCGCAAACTTTTTCCCACAGTTGAGAACACAAAAATATAAGGCGAAGATGTGTGTACGAGTATACTACAATATCGACATAAACGTTTTGAAAAAAAAGTACAACTGCGAGCAAATTCTGAACAATGAAAAATTAAGGAGAGGAATGATAAATAAGTAAAAAAAAAAAAAAAATCGCGCTCAATGAGCTGCATATATAGTACATATAAAACGTGCATACGCGTACACGTATATCTCTATGCACGGCGCATAATTAAACATTCAACCATTTTTTGTAACTGCATCGAATGCGCTGCACGCATTGTGACATGACGTGACGTATGCTGTTCCACACAAACTTAAAAATATTTTTAGGAAAAATTACATGCCCATTATCTACGAGAGCGCTGAAAATGGAAAAGAAAACAAAGCCCCACAAAAAATCAAAGTAATTCAAGTTTGCCTATGGGGACTAAAGCCATACAACTACGGAAAACTCGGCAAGGAAATTCTTTTGATTAACGCGAGAGAGGAGAGCCTACAATCGAAGAAGTCGTTCAAGTCGGTTTGCCGCCCGAGGGGTCAATCTCTACGCCCGCACATGTGAACCGCGGCAAAAAGATAAATAAATATATGCACACATGTGTATATGCATATATGTGTACATGTGTACAAGCCTGCCGCTGCGCATTGTGCAACCTTTCCGGGACATCACCAGCATCGCCGCTTTTTTCCCACACCCCACAGCGTGCTAATCAATAAGAATCGATGCGCCGTTGTGGTTAACGGCTACTTCGAATGGATGTACATCAAGGGCTCCTCAAAAAGAATCCCATATTTTGTATTTTTTGGAAAGGATGACGATTCTTCTGATGAAATAACCGAAGGAAAACTCGAAACGAATATTGAGAAATTAGCTGTGGAAAAAACAGAAGAAAAGAGCGAAGAAAAAATTATCCCCAGAATAAAGGAAAACAGAGTGACCATTAGAATTAGGGTAAAGAAAGAAATAGAGTCGGATGAAAACAAAAAAGGCGAGATTAAGAAGGAAGAGAAAGAAGAAGAGGAAGTAAAGGAGGAAGAAGAAGAAGAGTCCCCGAGCAATGAAGAAGAATCGGCGATAGTGGATAGGGGCGCTCCAAAAAGAAAAAAAGAAGGAAAGGAAAAGAGTAATAAAAAAAAAATTAAAACAGAGTTACCCAGCGAAGGTACTTTTAAAAGAACAAATAATTGTAAGAGTAGAATAATGACAGTTGTCACTGCTATCATTATTGTGACAATACAAATTCTTTGCTTGAACTTGTTGCACCTCTGTTTATTTTTCATCACCCATAAGTGTTAAATGCTAATCGGAAAAGGCCTTCCCCTTTTAACGTAAGAGTAGAAAGGAAAACACGAAAATGGGCAGTTTTGAAGAGGACACCACGAGATATATACATACATATATATATATATATATTATTTTCCTTCCCCCTATTTCTGCCATATTTTTTTTTTCCTTTTCCCCCTTCTCAGAATTATGAAAAAATCGAATGTCCCATTTTTTTTTTTGGTTTAACATTGCCCCACTGTAGCAGATCTGGAGGAAGATGACGAAGAGGAGAAGTCCCATGTAATAATTGCAGGTTAGTTAGCAGTAATGCGTTTTTCAAAGGAATCCCTAAAACAGCGCCAGGCGCAGCAAAGCGATACATATTTAATGCACTATTTGTGTCTTGTTTTTCCCAGGCCTTTACAGCATCTCGAAGACGGACAAAAAGGATTGCAGATACACCATAATCACAACCGCTTGCGAGAATGCCACCCTGAGAGACATCAACGACAGGTTTCACAGAGATGTTCATACATGCTACTGCTTAGTCTTTTTGGGATGATAGCATTTTAGATATTTGTGTTTTACCCCCATTTTTTTATTTTACCTCCTTAAAAATGATCGATCGCGCATACGTTTCATCCCCTGCATTTAAATCACACAAATAGATGCCCCCTTTTGCTGAGCGAAAACACCCTAAACTTGTGGCTGGACGTGGAGAAAAAATACGAAGACATTATAGAAAGTATCAAGGAGGAGCACCAAGTTGTTTGTAAGCTAGCGAATATGAAAAGGCAGTGAAAAGTGCAACTATACACAGTTTATTCACGTAAAAAAAAAAAAAACTCATCCTTTTTTTTTCCTTTTCAGTGAACACCTTGAAGTATAGGGAAGTTAAGAGCTGGACTGATTATGCAAAAAAATCGAAAAGGGCCAAGAAAGCCGCTAAGGTAGCCATTGCAAAGCAGGCAAAGAAATAAAAGAATACTTCTTATTCTTTTTTTTCTCTCCCTTTTTGCATTCACTTCAGCTGAAAATTTTATGAATTATCCGTATTAACCCTATGATATCAATTCGCACCATATTTGCTTTATATGTGTAACCACATATTAATGCAAACACACCTGATACCTGTATGCGTGCGAATTTGTATTTTTATATGAACCTTTCTGGCGAGCGACGAGTTAAATGGTTCGTTTATCTATACTATAAGTTTTCCCCTTTTTTCGTTCCTTATTGCCTGGGCAAAGGAACTGTACACATTTTTCCGATTATTATCGATATTATTATTTTTTTTTTTACTATCATTATTGTTGCTACTGTTTCGAATGTTGAATTATTTTTTTTTTTTACACAAAAACACGAAACAGACAAAGAACAATAAAGAAACTTCAAAAATATGTACCATAGGTAAGATGTGCATTTTTTTTTTTTTCTTGGGCTAACAGTGCGCACACATTTTAGTGCATGTACCTCCAAATGCACTTTCAAAATGTGTGCAAAACAAAAATAAAACAAAGGACAAAATGGGGAGGTGATTTTATGAATTTTTTCTGAAATGTTTATACGATATTGGCTTTCTTCGTATGGAATCTTCCTCTTTGGTGGCGGCATTTTAAATTTGCTTAAACGTGGGCATACGTTTTTTTCCCTTCTTACCCTTTCCCGATTTGTGCTGCTAATTTTTTTTTCTCACTGAAGGTTGTAAAAATTGTGTAATTATTCTCCCCACAGGAATTATTTCTTCCCGGATGAGCCACTTCCCGAGGTACCCAAACCCATAACGGCCTTGAAGGTGTCATAAATCCACCACTGCAAACCGGTCAATGTTCCTATCATTAAAACTCTCGTACATATTCCCTTGGTAAATAAATTTACCATACCCATTTCTTTCGTTATGGCTGACAACTTTTTCCCCTTATTTTCTACTTTGCCTAATTGAGATATCATATTGTCTGCTGGGTGCGAAACCAGGGCGCAAATAATTCCCGACAAATAACCAGATGCGAATGTGATGCCCAGTTGAGTGGACTTGGAATAGGAATCCTTCGGGTTGGTAAAAACTTGGTCATACATTAACTGCACAATTTTTTCAAAGAAATAAAATTTCGCCATCGTATAAGGTATCTGACGACACCACAAGGGTGTAACACTACCAAAGGGGAACTTGGTTTCTTTCTTATGTGCTAACATAAAGGACATAGATTCGGACAATTTCGTGGGGAATGTATTTGCCTTACTCGTTTGCATTTTCACTTTAATCATTTCGAATGGGCATAAGAAAATATCTGCGACAAATTCGGCTGATGCGGATGCGAGTAGCCATGTTACACCTTTGTACTTATAGGAATATTCCTCTCCTAAATAATTTGAATAAACGTCCTTAAAAATTTCATAAAAGCCAAATTTGCATAACCCTTGAAGGGAGTAACCTATTAATGTTGGAGACCATCCTAATGATAAGCTTTTTACCCTTTCCTCCTTGATTATTTTACTTACACTTTGGAAGAGGTTTTTATATATTTTAGGATACGACTGGATTCGACATTTTGTAACATCCAACGGTGTTATTACCGTATGTGTTAATCCACAAGACAGGACCCCTCCGAACATACACTTGCCATAGTACGTCAAGTTATGTTCATGTATATGTTTTATTCTGGTTACTGGGCTACTGATTCGGGAGTCCCACTTATCCGTTTCCGCCATTATTTCGCAACTGTCAACGGGGGAGTGGAGGGGAATTATAAATGCTGGAGAAGCAACGTACTTCCCTTACAAATTAATTATCCTTCGGCGGCACAAAATGGGGGAACCGCTTTTACGGGGGAATATGCTTGCACGCGTGCTTCCACAAAGGTTATTTGGTCAAAAAGGGCAAATGTTTATATGTACGCACTTGCGCATTTGCTCATGTATGAATCACCGCTCTGGTGAGATATTCTCAAACGACGAATAATTTTTACGAACACGAAATGGTATATTACAAGAATTTGTGTTCCTTTTCAAACTTGAAACATCTCAGTACATTTTGCTTTGACTTTTAAATTTTCTTTTTTAAAAGATAATGGAACTTTTTGAGAGTTCTTTTTTTTTTTTTGGAGTTTCTTTTTTTTTTTTTTTAAGCCAAATTTGTATGTACTTTTTTTATATATGTACGTTTGAACAGCGATTCAAATTTTTACATATGTTTTTTTTTTTTTTTTTAACTATACATGTTGGGCGATACAGCTCGTTTTTTCTGCATTTTTGCAATTTGATTTTCCTTCAATCATTCCCATAGTGCTTTCATACTATTTCATTTTTTGGAATATTTTTTTCCCCTACCCCCATCGCTTTTTTTACTTATTTCTCGTGTGTTCCCCCCACATTTGTTTTCTCGTTCATCACATGTGTTAGCATTTTCTTCTTTGAAAGTAGCCCAATTTAATCGCAAAAAATATTGCCAAACGATTAATCCGTATGTGCATTTTTACGTAATTATTTTTTTTGCTTTTTCTTCAAAAGGGCAGCACAAAGGGGACATTCCCAGAAACAAAGCGTCAATGTCAGGTGTAAAGATTATAAAAGTTTGCTACCATTTATGCGTCCTTTTTAAAAGGCATATGTCGGTTATAATTCGATGACAGAGTTATACAAACAGTTCGTCGTTTTTTCTCATCATTTTAGTTCGTCATATTATAGTTCACCCTTTTAGTTTTAATTCACTACCTTAATTGAAACAGTTTGTCGTCCAGTTAACCCTGCCAACTTGCTTAAATCATTCCTACCGAAAGCTCTTTCATTTCTTTACCATTTCGGTGTTCACCCCATTTTCGCCGCGCATATCCCCTTTCAATTGTCCATATATTTTATCCACATTATTTACCTAACCTTTTTTTTTTTTTTTTTTTACAATTTATAGCTCATTTTTAACGCAGTTCCATTCTCCAGATGCTTTGCAATTGTCCAGAAAATATTTCTTTTCTTTTCTACTTAATCAGTACATTTGTCTCATTTTGTTACATTCGCTGTTCGAATAATTCCAACCGTTTAAATAACTTTCCCATTCACACATCTTTAATGTGTGCAACGCTTTTCTAATCATGCACATCAAAAGTGAAAGTGCCTACAAGAAGACCGCAAAACGTTCCTCCATTTTACGTCAAAATGAACTTTGAAATTTAAAACAATGCAATAAATGGGCAAAGAAATATGACTCACACTTGGGGAATGCAAATCTTTGTATTGCTTGCTAAACCTTGTCTGCCTTTTCATTTTTAAATCTTAAAAAGGTTTCCATTTCTTCTACCTTTAATTGTGCATCGAATAAATGGCTAGCACATTTTGGTGAACCCCTTGGTGTGCTTCCCACTGTTAGGGGAAATCCTAAAGCGAAACGTGTAAAATAAGTTTTAAGGTAGGAAGCACATAAAACGGTGTGTAAATCAAAAAAATGTTAATACTATCATATGGCTTCACAAATTAATGCTCAGAGAAAACATTTTTACAATCCCAGGTCTCGTGAAAAATGTGTAAATTTTTAAAATCTCTCGTATTAATTATAGGGAAAAAAAAAATCGCTAGACAGTGCGCTCTGCACACAGTGTAATTTTTTTTTTTTTCCACATTCTAATAACTACAAGTATTTTTTTGTGTACATTTTTGCATAGAGGAGCCTCCATCGAGACAGAAAGGAAGCTAGCTTTCCCAAGGTAGAGCTTCCCATCAAAGCCCCTCCCCATCTGTATAAATTAAGGAAAAACATAAACGCGCAAAACGCTCGATTCACAGTGGGACGGAACCTATATTATAGGACCCATTTCGCGTCTATAAAAATTTCGCATTTTTCGCATTTTTCTCAATATCAAAAAAGAACACCCATCCTGCACCTACACACACAAATACACTTTTTTCATTCTCATAATCTAGACATCGATAAATGTATTCTGTGCATATGCTTTCGCGCACTTCGGTTCACTCTTTCGTCCTGCTCAAAGACATACGCTCAACCATTCCAGGATCCAAAACATGAACGATGAACTGGAATGTTACATAAAGCAAAAGATCACTTCATTGTTGAGGATTCGAAGCGACGTTTTTAACTGCTTCATACAGGAAGTTAGTTTAGCTTAATTTAGCTTAACACAACGCTTGTTAAAATTTGTTCCCATTTTTTGCACCACTTCGCAACCACATGGATGGGAGAAACACCCCCATTGCTAACCCTTCTCAACCTATATTAGGGGAAGAATAAAGACGATTTAAATTATTTCTTTCTATCGGCACCTGTGAAGAGCACTTTGTTTTTCGTGGTACATAGGTACACTTACGGTAAGCAGTTAGAAAAGGGGAAGAAGTTCACCCACTTTTTGTTTTCCCCAAATGGGCATTAGTTAATAAGTTTTCCCTTTCCTTATCCATACCCTTTTTAAGAGGACGAACAGGACGAACCGGACGAACAGGACGAACAGGACGAACAGGACGAACAGGGCGAACAGGACGAACCGAACACACCGAACGAAGTGACACACCCCTTCCAAAATGACAAGGAACACGGCACAGAAAATCCTAGTGGGGATACACAGCACGAGGGAAAAGATAAAGCAGAAGAAACAAAAGAGCAAATAAGCAATCATAGTCATATTGATGAAACTGATAATGCAGTGAAAGACAAAAGCGAAGAAGGGGGAAACATCCAACAGGCAGAAAAGGGAAAGGATACTAACCGGGGAAGCACTCAAATAGCGAATGATGATGGGGAAAAGGCGCCAAAAAGGGAGACAAATGACATAAAAGGAGAATACGAATCGGAAATTCCATACCCATCAGAGGAAGCGAAAAATGATAAAGTGGAGACAAATCTAGAGACAAGCAAAAGGGAGAAACAGATCCAGAGTGCCAACAAGCCTATTGATAATTCCACAGATGGAGAGAATAAAGATGATGAAAAGGAGGAGGAGCCACCAAAGGGGAACCCTCCCTCCGAAGAAAATAAAAATGAGAAAAAGAAAAAAACGAAAACACGTTACGCCTTAAAAATGAGTTTGGGCCATATAGAAGCGGACGACGTGGAAGAAGAAGCAGCATCAGAAGCATCCAACATCCTCTCCAATACAGCAGAGGAAAAACAGAAAAAGAAGAAACAGGCAACCAAGCAGATAGTGTACTTCTTAAAAATTAAAAGTGCCCCAAATGATCAAGGGCATGAAAACCTGGACGAGTATTTCAACACCAATTACACATTCGGAAATTTACACCACAATTATATTAACAATTTGAAGGCATACTTTAAAATCTTTTTTATCCCCTTCTTTCAATGTTTACTAAAAAAAAACGACGTGTTCGAGTACATCGGGAAGGAGACAGACCAAAGCGTAAAAATTGACCATATCTTAAGCAAACTACAGCACCTTAAAAAAATGGAAATGCTGACCAACCAACTAGATGACACAAACGAATTGAACGAAAATAAATATTTGAATATCATGGAGAGAGGGAAACACACAGAGCAGCTGAACGAATTCGGGACAGAGGACAACGCTGTGGATGGGGTAACAAAAAGTAAAAGTACCAACCGAAGTTACCTTCCAACTCAGGATAGAATCCGAGGGAATGGAACCCACCCTGGTGTGACAAAGAAAGAGGAAAATTTCCTCAAAAATAAAAACCTGCTAAACTCCTTCTACTACCTGTTAAGCTATTACAAACAAATTTTGAAGGTGGAACAAATCTCGTACAACGAAATCAATGCAGACATAATCAAACTTAAGGATGACACGATTAACATTAACAATTACCTGAGAAACATTTCCAACATAATAAAAGATTTTATCATCAAAGAAAAGAAAAACGATTCGAAGAGGAAAAACGACAAAACGGCAGTGGAGTACTGGAAAGAAAGATACCACAGAATCTACAACTTAATTGAAAAAATTAACAGCAAAAAGTTCGAACAAATTATAGAAAATATTAAGGGAAAAAACTACAACGGAGAATTGTGCAACGAAATAAAATTGCTAATCAAGGAGGTGGAAAATATGCACATGGAATCGTTTGAAATGATCAAATTTAGTAAAATTTTGGAAAATTCTTTTGAAACTTTAAAATCTAATCATATCAACCAAATGAAAAATGGAATCAAACTGGTCATTCGAAAGTTAAAAAATATATGGCTAAGTTCAAAATATTTCCGAAAAGATGAAATTATAATTGCCTTCTTTGTCAGACTCTCCGACATTATATTCGAATTCATCCTTTTCCTAGCCATTAAGGTGAAAAAAATGAACAAGCCAAAGAGAATAAAAAAGGTCATTTCCAAATGTATAGACATTTTAAAGTTCTACGAAAAGGAATTCATTTACGTCAAATTAGACATCGAAATGATAGATATTCGAAAAAATTGGTACTTTGACAAGAATGTTATTTTCAAAAATATACGACACCTGCAACATGTCTTGGCTACGCTATACACCGTTTACTCAGAAATTATTTACTTCACCGATTTGTGTCTTCTAAAATTGAAAAAGTTGGTGAATAACAAGCACATTATGAACAGCATCATCCTAGAAATCAACAAGCTGTACGAACCGTTTAACGATGTGCTTAAGAATATCTACCTATACGATGACGAGTCGATTATGCAGCTGATGAAAAGGCTAAATGAGCAATGCTTGAAGATAGAAAAAAAATGCATCAAAATTATTTATATCCAATTTTCCAACTTGAGGAACACAAAATCGACGTACCTCTTAGTGGAGAAATTTCAAAACTTGAAGAAGAGTTACAAAATCGATAGACTCCTGATTAAGAAGCTGTACGACATATTATTTCTGTACAAAAAAGAACTCTACCTCTGCATCGACCTGTTTAATAACATGTGCGCAAATAAAGATTTGGACATTTACAAAAAGTTCCTGTTCTGTTTAAACATCTACAAAAAGGTAAAGAAGCCAATTTTAATATTCAAAAATAATAGCTATATCACCACCTCTAATGAGTACAAAATTATTGTTAAACTGTACGTCAACTTTTGCAAAAAAATGTTTTCCTACATCATCGAGACGTACGTCATATGGAAAAATAACTCACTTTCTCAAATGAACAAATTTCTCTCTTCCAACATAATTACCATAAACAAGCAGCTGAACTTTTTTTACGTCATCAATTTTGATAGTACCTTTTTTAAGACATTATACGAATACGCCTACATTGAATCTATTTACGATTTTTACACGCCGATCGAAATTTTGAACATGTACAACTTAAAGAGAAAGCTGTACAGGTATTTGTACGAGCTGAACGAAATTATTTTTTTCTTCAAAAATTTTACTACTACCACTTCCATCATTCAGCAGAAAGTCCTCATAAAATTTTTTCAGTGCTTCGAACAGAAACTCATATATATATCGAACAACATCAATTGGCTAAACTTAAATATAGACCACTACATAAACGATTTAAAAAACTGCAAAAGTGTAATCGAAAATGTACACGTGTCTCTCTCCTACTCACTCAACAGCATAGACAAAATTATTTACAACATGCAAAATGTGAATCTGGTTAGGTACATACAATGGGGAAACATGAAACCCTTGCACATCCAACCCTTCTTCAATTATTTTGAAGAATATAGAATAAACCAAGTCAACAAAATTTTAGAAAAATATAAAGAAATATCACAAATTTTAATTAAAATAGAACAAATTGTTGAGAAAACCAAAAAGGGAAGATGTGAAATCATGGACGAACTGTACTACCTATACCAATGCAAAATTTACAAGTGCCTAAGTCTTATTATCATTAAAGGGCTATGCAATTATGAAACCCTAATTGAAAATGATTTCCAGAAAAAGTTCCTAGAGAACTATAAGCCTTGTCTCTACATCAAAGAAGACATTTATTCGGATGTTTTTCTGAACAACTCCATACAAAATATTTTCAAGTTGATCTCCAAACTGTTAACCAATTTGCTTCTAACCTCTTCCGAGTTTATCAGATGGCTGGACTACTCATGCATTGAAGTGCCCATATCACTCAAGGAAGACTTCGAGTTCCTCAAAATGAAATTCTCCTTCTACCAAAGCGTTAGCAAAAATAAAATTATCATCGACCGGATCATACACATACATCAGTTAATACAAAACGTTTTCCAAAAGGCTAACAAATACATATACAGCTTTGTGAAGTATGATAATATTATTAACTCCATTGTTAGAACACAAAGCAGCTTTAATATTCACCAAAATATTTCGTACCCTCTGATTTACTATGATAATATCCTAAAAAATATTAGCAATATTCAAAACAAGATTGACAGAGAAAACGACAAAAAGACCATTCAATTTATCTCTCTCAACATTTCTTTCGTCCTTAACTCGATAAAAAACAAACTCCTAGACTCCAAGAAGTTCTTTTTTAACAACCTCCATTTTATATTCACCACGCTCAAGTGCTCTACGCTCAGCGAAATTACGAAATATAGGTAGCGATTGAGCGCGTCCATGTGTGTTTGTGTGGGGGGGGTACCCCTGCATTTTCCTCCCACGGGGGTGATCCAAAAGGCAACGGATGATGAAGCTTCCCCCTGGTAGTGTTAGTCCATCCCCCCACATATACACCTTCTTTTATGACGCCTTTTTGCATGCCACACAAACCCGCAGCGGCATACTGGAGACTTGCACCAGCTCCATGGACAAGTACGAGAATATCATAAAAACGATAAATACGATTAAAGCTGAAAATATAAACATCGAAATGAATATTCAAAAGACAGAGGAAATTTACAATATGCTTACCATATACGGTGACAACACAACAAAGGAGGAACAAAAGGAAAAGTTGCTTCTGCTGTACCCACAGTACCTAAGTATGCTCAACTCCGCTTTCTTCAACGACAACCTGATGTTTACCATAAAGCAGGAGTTTTACAAAAACACCAAGAATAAGGTAAATCCGGGGAGCATCAAGCACTTTGACAAGATGCCCAAACTGACTATCTATACGTACAATACATGCGTCTTCCCTCATGTGTGTGAACTTTTACAAGCTTATACATCCTCTTCCCCACCCCTACAATTTAGATAACCGTCTTCGAAGAAAAGGTGAAAAGTATTTTGAAAAAGTTTCACATGTTCGGACCGTCCTCAGAAAATATCGACTTAAGCGAAGGTAACTTCAAGGGCGCAGAGGGGAGAGTCTCTCCTTCATTTTGTAAAATTTCCCCTCCAGCGTGTTGGTTCTAACGAAATGCCCCTAGAAGAGCCCATCTGCACACCCATACGTGTGTTTCCCCTTCTCGTCACCCAGGAATGGAGAGCCTAAAAAAATACATCAACGACTTCAAAACTATGGAAATTGAAAAGGAGGAAATAATTAAAGCCCAAATTTTGTGCAACATGAAAATTTTACAATTCGAAAATTTCTACCTCTTAAAGAACACCATAAA
The DNA here is from genome assembly GCF_000321355.1 of Plasmodium cynomolgi strain B. Lineage (NCBI taxonomy): Eukaryota > Apicomplexa > Aconoidasida > Haemosporida > Plasmodiidae > Plasmodium > Plasmodium cynomolgi. The sequence continues at coordinate 41,646 of NC_020406.1, forward strand.
GATTTACAACTCCATCTACTCCATCTACAATTCATACACCACTAGGATAAATGACTTCCTCGACGTTATATACTACAAGCTAAATATTAAGGTGCTTAAAATGAGGAGTTGCACAAAGTGGGGGAAAGAGGAAGTTCACCGCTAATCCCACATTTGGATAAATATTCGTGCACACACCTAATTTTCTTGTCAAATCTTCAGGAAATAAATAAATCCTTAAAGGAGGTGAAAAGTGAGTTGACGGAACTGCAAAAGGATCAACCGGAGGCGAAGAACATTTTGGTACAGTTATCCATCACCTTATTGTGGTTGTCTCACCAGGCCACTCCTCTCTCCTCACCACATCCAACCTGTCCCCTACTCTTTCTTCTGTCCTCTCTAAAATGCTCTCCCTTTTTTTTTTCCATAATAACCTACTCTCCCACTTCCCCCTTTTAGCCATTCAAAAAAATAAATGAAGAACTAAACAAAATGAACACAACTCTGATAATCGTGTATCTTCTACAAAACACAAACATGAAACTGACAAACTGGCAAGAAATAATAGACCTCCACTTGAAGAGAAACAACATAAAGGATCCAATCACCTTTGAAAACACCATCATCATTAACGACAAAAATATTAACATCAAATCGATCACGCTGTACGATATGTACGAGCTGAAAATATACCTCTACTTTAACGACATCAAGTACATTATATACAAAATTAAGGTGCGTGCAAGGAAGAGGGAAAGCCTGTGACAGGCGCGCCAAAAAAAAGGGCATGCGCATGTATAGGCCCCGATGCGATGGCGCCACTGTGAGGGACACCTGCGGTATCCCACAAATCATGTTGGAGAATACTCACTTGCACACACAATAGACCCCCTCCCTCACTCTCACACATTTTCTCCTTCCTCCACGCGCCACCTTGCAGGAAGTGGAGAAGCTCGAAAAACACCTGAACAAAATTGAAAATAACTGGAAATTGGAAACACTAAAAATTATAAAATGCGGCGATCACTTCATACTGGACAATAACAAAAATATATTTAAGAATATCAAAAAGACATTTAACGATTTGCACCAAATGAGGAACTTAAATTTCGCGCAGGATTTAATACCCAAAATAACTCATTTGCAGAACAAGCTACTTTTCATTCACGAGCTGTTGTCCCTATGGATGATGGTGCGCATTCGACTCGCCTTTGAAAAAATGGCGCCTCTAAAGATACGTGCTTTATCATGTTTTCTCTGCATAGTGGAATATATCTACGTCTTCATATTCCGCATGGTCGTGTCCTCGTAGTCCTCACGTCATTGCCTGCGTAACACCCCTCTGTAGACCCAAGACAAATGGGCTAGACTGGAAAGGTTTTACAACAATGAAAATTTCAATCACTTCAGTAACGAAATGAAAAATTTCAACAAAATAAATAAAACGTATGTTGAGATAATGAAAAATGCGAAGAAAAATTTGAACTTATTCCACGTTTGTAACACTCAGTTTTTTTATTTTTTGAAAAATTATTACGAGCGTGTGTTATTTTTGTCAAACGAAACAATAAGCTTATTGCAAGACAAGAAATTTTCCTTTCCGGATTTTTTTTTCCTGAACGACGAGGAGTTGTTCTGCTTGCTGTGTAGGGCGAAACAGGCGTGCACGGATAAAAGTGCGCTAAATCGTGCGCTGAAGATTTGTGTACCTATGTACACACACCTATGTCTATGCATGTTCAACACTTGACCCACTCAAAACCAACCCCCGCAGCAAACACTGAGACGGAGAATTTGAAAAAATACTGCTTCATAATTTACGAAGAACTTTTGTCCTTTAACGACATAGACAAAACGGTACACTCGTTGATAGCACCATCGTAGCATATCCCTCACTCTGCGCTTTTGAAAATGTGTCCCCATGCGCATGTGCATGGACATATGCGCCTACCCACTTGCCTATTTATTTTTTTACTTATTTGTTTGTTTATTTGTTTGTTTGTTTATTTGTTTGTTTATTTGTTTGTTTGTTTATTTGTTTGTTTGTTTATTTGTTTGTTTGTTTATTTGTTTGTTTTTTTTTTCGCTGCGCAGATCATCGAAGTCGTTACTACCAAGAATAACACGCTCAATCTAAAAAATGGGGTGAAGATAATAGGGATAGACACATACGTCATCTTGAAAGAGAAAATAAAAAGCACCCTGAAGGAAAACATCGTATCGAGTTTGAAAAGCTACTACAACACTACCAAGTATGCACACATGCTGTACTACGTTACTGCGCGTGGGTATAATTTTGCCACTTAACGTAAACTGAAAAATTGGCATCAGATTGCTACTCATCGCAAGAGAGCATTACTCCATTGCTAATTTCGCAATCATGTATTGTATTTACTCCTTTTCTGTGTCCCATCGGTTCCTCCCCTCTTTTTGAAAATTGCCGTTTTGTGCATACCACGTGTTGCACATTTGTTACAACCGTTACGCAGATGTTTATCCCTAACGTTTTGTCCTTCAAATTAGTTAATGTCTCCTTTATGCTGCTGTTTCACTCCACAAAATGGAAAATAACCACATCGATCTTTACCCCCCTTTCAGGATAATCCCGATAATCATAAACAACGTGTCCGTCGTTTCCATCACTGTCATAAAAATCATTCTAAGCGAAGAAATAAAAAACGTCCTCCAACAGAAAAGTGTGGAATACACCCAGGGGGTTCTGGATAGGCACAAAGATTTGGTAGGCCAGTAGATGGGCAAAGAAACTCATACGACAGTGAGTGTGTAACATTTGAGAATAAACGCTCTCCACTACCCCACTGGGAACAAACGTAAACACCTGCTTCATCTTCACCCCTCAGTGCAACGACATAGCAGAAGAAATAAAAAAAGAAAAGGGGAAAAACACGCAGAAAATAGAACAAGCCTTAATTATATACTTGGAATTTATCGACACATTAAAAAAAATCATCCAAGAAAATTTATTTGATGAAAATAATTTTTTCCTGCATTATCAATTTAGATACAGCGTCGACAAGAACAAGGAACAGATCGCAGTAAAATATGGGAACTACACTTTTAAGTAATGAGATAGGCAAATGAGGGGAGATCAAGGGAGTTGCTCCAACGCTGGGGATTTTTAAGGCATACCTCTGATGAACTCACCTAATGAAGGGCCTCCACTTCCCCCAATAATGCTACCCCGCTCGAAATAATAACTACTCACGTTTCCTTTCCTCACCCCTAAGATACAACTATGATATATTAGAAAATAACAGCCTATTCATAAACGTGCTGCCGAATAATAAGTACGTGTTTTCGATCTGCTCCAATATGCATAAGAGCTACTACAACATCCTGTGCGGGAAGAACAAAGCGTCCACTATCCGGTACATCACATCTACACTAGGTAAGCAAGAGGAGGAAGTCGCGCGCATAGCTGCATCTTTCCGATTCGTTTCACTTAGGTGTACACACGCATATATACAGATATTACTGCGCGGAATGCTCCTTGATTCACTTCATCCCCATGTTCACGCAGGACAAAGAACGTACTTCCTAGATGGGAAAACACACAACATAAGAAATTACATACTGGGTTCTATTCAGATGGGTACCAAGCAAAATGACAAAAAAAATGAGCAAGCATATTTTTATACTTATATATGCGTGATTGCACGCTTAACCGCAGGGGTCCCCCCGTGGACACACATTCTACATGCTATTCTGAGCACCCACCAAATGAACCCCTTCCTTTTAACCCTTTTTTAGGCTACGCTTTGGTCTTCCAAAATGTGGACGAAATGAAAGTGGAGCTATTGTCCGTCCTCACAAACGCATTCAGATCTATCCAAACATGTACAGCACATTTTTTTTTCTGCCTATATGAACAAGCAAAATTAGAGGGGCTAGAATGTCTGCTTGTGTATTTACACATGCTTAGTTTTACACACACCTATGAGCCGTAGTTTCACATCTCCGTTTTTCCCCTCCAAATTGAAAGGCCTGAAAAAGAAGGAGAAGAACATTTACCTCTTCAGCAAAGACGTGGTGTTTAATAGCAGCTCCGTGATATTCTTCACGTCAAAGTCGTGCGGGTAAATGCTTCGTGACTTGACCTACACACCTACTACATACGTATTAGCTTTCTTCCCTACTTGTATATTCCCCGATTCTTCCAAAACAGGTGCAGAAGCCTCCCCATTAATTTAAGGAGCCTATGCAGAGAAATTATCCTAAACAACTGCCAACAGATCGAACTAGTGGAAATACTCCTATACGTCAATAATTTTCAAAACGTGAAAAACCTGTGCTTAAAAATCTGCAATTTTGTGGAGTACTTGAATTTTATTTATTTCAATTCTGAAAATAATGTGCTAAATGACATCATCAATATTATATGGTTGTGCAAGAAGCAAAATGAAGAAAGGAACACAGAAGAGTTGCTAGCAAAATATATTTTTATCTACTACTATGACAAGTTAAAAGATATCAAGCAGAATGAGCTGCACAATTTGATAAAAAAATTTCTAGGCGTGGACCTGAATGTGAAGTATGATTTGCAAGACGGACGGGAACGACTCAAGGAGGTAATAAAAAGTGGGGACTTCACTACATAAAGCTTTTGATATTTAGGGGGGGAATGGAGCTCAAATGGGGGGGTTCACCTACGTGCCCATATTCACCCCCTCCCCCCTTATAGTTATAACATATACATAAGTAATATTTCCACATGCATTATCCTCCTCCCCGCAGCTGCTAAAGCAAGAGTGTATTTATCTCAAAGAGGACCTGTTCCACAAGTACGAAAAGGATGTGTACGTGCTGAAAGAGAAGCTACATAATCAGTCCCTGTCGTTGCTGTTTGGAAGACCCCACACGGGAAAGTCGACACTGCTAAAAATTTACAGCAAATTGTACGGTGATAAATATGGTTTCATATATTTGGACTCCCTATATGGTAAAAATTAGTCACCCAGCGCGGCTAACAGCCATAACATTAAAGAGTGAAAGAGAAGGGGGATAAAAATAAAAATAGTTTCCTATGTTACTAATCAAAATGTGGGTCGTAGAGTGGACTCTTCTCTTACGTATAGATATGCACACATCTATATTCACACATTATGGACTTTTCCTCCTCCTCGCAAAATGTCAATTCACAGACTCCCAGAACCATTTCAACGAAGCCTTTCTACGCCAAGTTATAAAGAAGAAACAAGAAAAGCACAAAGAATACACACTCATCGTGAAGCTCAATTTTCTGAGCCCCATCATATACAATGTGCTGTCCTTGGATAACCTGGTTTACCCTAAAAGGGAGAAATTGGGCGGGGAGGATGCAGGAAACGGAATGAAGATAATAATTGAGGTAAAGAAAAACGCTAACAGATAGAGCAGCAAAAGAGTTACAAAAGAAGGTTACAAAAGGAAGTTACAATAGAAATGATGGCACAGCGTAGTTAATAACGTAGCTCCACATTTGTGGCTTACAACGATAGGCAAATTCCCACATCGGAAAAGCAGAAACGCACGTGTAGCAGAAAAGAGGCAACGGTCAGGGCCAAACCGTAGTTACTCACTTCCATAGATAATTAAAAATGTGCAACGCCTCAATCAGTTAATTACACACAATTCATAATCAGTAGGCATGTAAAAAGTTAGACATGCAACAAAAGGCATTTTTGTTTCCCCCTTATTGTTATGCGAATCTCTCCTTGGAGTGTTCACCCTTAAGTACTTTCCCCAATACGTCCTCTTTCCCCCCCCAAGTGCAAAGACATATCCGCCATGGATCCATACCTGCTGAACAAAATGAACAAAATTGCCATCAAGGACAACACAAACATTTACAACTATTTTAAAAACAAAAGCTCCAAATTGATAGACGACATCCTTAACACAAACTTCTTCTTCGAAAAAAATGCAGAGAATGATAAAACGTCCTTAACTTATATAAACAATTATGAAGAAAAAAAAAAAATTCTTCTCGAATTGTACAATGAGTTGAAGTTATTTTATAGGAATTTCTTTCTTCCCATTTTTCATTACATAGAAAGGAAAAAAGGAAATCACTTTAACATAAATCATTTTTACACAAAAGAAGAAGAAATAAAAAATATGACCCTGGGTGATGGCCACGTATCGCGCACTTGTCTATTCCATACCGATGTGGAAGAGAAAGTAGTCATAAATAATTTCATCGACATTTTTAAAAGCAACATATTAATTTTTTTAAGAGAACGGGAACTGAACCAGCTGCTACCCAGTGATGACGCCAATACAGGAAGTGCACATAACGATTTGTCTACTTTGCCACAAATGGTAGAACCACAAGAGGGCACACCCTGCCATAAGGAAGCGGAAATAACTGAACAAAACTACGAGCAATACGTCACGAACGAGGAATACGACTTGGATAATATAAACAAAAATTACATAGAGAATGTGTGTATATTACAAGCTGAAGCGGAAAATAGCAAAAAAGTGGAATTGCATAGCAAAAAAGAAATCTCTAAAATTTCAATCATTAAAGAGAAGGCTCTTTTTATTCTATTAAGTTGTCTCGTTTTTTTGTTTAACAATTTTTTAAATGATCAGGAGAAATCTAATTTTTTTATCTTTTTAAAACAGTTGGCTTCGTCTAATAACGTCAACTTTGGCAGCAATTTGGGGAGCTCCTTTTACCACATACAGAAGGATGCGTGGATTCCAATCAGCGATTTTTTTATGGTAACCCCAGCATGATGCTCTGCATGCGCACAAGTATGAACGAGAGACGCTAAACATAAAGTGAGGCCACTCTGCAAATGGAAGTAACACAACGCTTTTTTTTCGCTTCATCTCCGTGCAGTCCTCTCCGAAAAACCACCTGGGCGAAAAATTCTTAATATTTTACGACGAAGAAATGCAGAAGAGGCTCAACTCGATTAGTTTGTTGTACAAGGGGGAGTCCAACATTTGCCTCATCGGAAACAGAAGTAACACGGATCCCATGCGAGCATCCATATGCACTTACCAATGTGGACACGTGTTGAATATGCATATAGAACAACCCACAGTTTGTAGATCTGCTCTGCTATTGAATATTCAAAAAGGGGCAAAACTAACGACTGACACGCCCCCACATGGGCGGTACATCAACATAGGCAGACTTCCCACTGTGAACCCCCCTCTCCATTGCTCTGTTCTGTTTCTTCTGTTCTGTTCTCCTATCTTCTCTTCTTTTCCTTCCAAATTAAAATCTGTGGGATTATCCCCATGATACTCTAATTTTTGTGCCCCCTCAGAAAATTGCAAAACGGCCATACTAAAAGAAATCGTGAACAATCACTCCAAAATTGACCACCTCATGATCGACGTTTTGAAACACACAAATGTCTTAAATTTTAAAGTGCTCTACGAGAAGATGACAAAAAAAAACGTCAAAAAGTACTTCCACCACTCGGTCCTTTATATCTGCATAGACGACATCCACATTAATTACGTAAGATGAGGAATGGAAGGGAGGCGGATTGGAGGTTCAGGACAATAGAGTCACCCGCATTCACCTGTTTCGATTCCACTTATTGCGCAGTTGGAATATAATTACCTGCTCCGACCTCCACCCCACTACCTGCACCGACTTCCACCCATTTTCAGGAAAAAGGGAACAACCCGTCCATCGAATTCCTGCACAATTTGCAAAGGAACTTGTGTTACTTCGAGAACAAAGCTCTTAGCGTCCAAAATGTGAAGAGCATAATATCCCTAAACTTCGAGCACATGAAAAGGAATAGCTACTACGAATCTGTTTCCTATTCTTACGCCTCGATTTTTTTGAACAACAGCAGAAAGGGCCTAGTGGGTTATTTTAACGCGCTCGTGAATCACACTCTGAAGGGTGCATTCCAGGTAGATCAAAATTGTGCAGATTTTCGCGAATATGTTTACACATTTGTGCATACTCTTTATTTGTCTTGCCTCCCCTGAACAAATATACAAGCACATGCCTCGCACCGCGGCTCCCCCTACGTCCCAGGGCATACACACCAAGCTAGTAAACTACAGCCTGGACATCTTCTTCAAAATACACGAAGATATCAATTTTGAGGAGAAAAAGGAAAACCATTTGCTGTTCACAAAGGAAAATATTTTTCTACTCTACGAAGACTTCTTTTACACCAAGTGGAATTTTCAAAATGAGCAGGACGTCGTCGCAAATTGGTGGTATCTAGAGAGCACGAACAGATAAAAAGGAGAAAAAAAAAAAGATAGATAGATAGATAGATAGATAGATAGAAGCGCCAAAAATGCAGCCTAACCGATATACATAACACAGCCCAATAAAGTAAAACCACATGTTTTCCCCCTGCACACGGATTCTTCACTTTCCCCTTCGCAGCGAAAGTGCCGAAAGCATAATCCTGAATAGGATCCTCAAAAAGGAGAACAGAAAGGACATCCTCAAAACGATGAGAAGTAACGAATGAGAAAATAATCGGGGAACTTCTTAGGGCTAATCTTCCCTTTTTCCCTGCTTCGTCATCATTCATAAAAACGGGGACACCATTTTTCCATTTCCCCCTTTTTCAGCCATGGCGGAGAAGCACTTTCAGCACCTAAACCGGGAAAGCTCGTTCACCTACTTGAATTACTTTTGCAAAGAGGTAGAAAAAGGGAGAAAGGGAAAGAAAGGAGAGAAAAAGGGAAAAAAACGGAAAAAATCGGAGAAGAAAACATATTTAAAGAACCCGTTCATTCCTGAAGAGTTTCTCCGCGCGTCCACTCTGCATGTTTGTCCTCCCCCCACCCCACAGGTACACGAAAAGATCGACGCAGATTCGCTGAAAGACGAATTCGTGAGGAGTCTAAGCAGCTACAACAACCTGTACATTAACACAAAAATGTTCGTAGAATTCTACTTCAAAAATATAGTACAAGTATACAAAAATATAAATAAAAACATAAATTCTTCGATGATCATTTGTATGAACAAAAAGAGAGCCATCATATTGCTAAACGCAATTGCGTTCATGTTGAATATAAATACTGTACTGATTAACAAGTCTAATAATTTGGAAACCTCTCAAGACAAAATTAACTACTACAACAGATTAAGATTTAAGAGACACCTATTCATACTCATAAATCATTCCTACCATTTTGATGATTATTTTTATTCCCTAATTTATAAAAAATTTCCCTCTGCTCTTTTTGACAAAAAGGAACTTTTCCATTTGTACACAAAAACGAATTTGATATCCAATGAGCTCAAGTGGGAGAATATCCAAACTATTGTAATCGCAAAAAAAAAAAAAAAATATGGATAAAGGGACTGAAAGGTGTCCTACACCTTGTGGACTAAGTCGTCCCTCTTCCCATTTAGCGGAAAGAAAACTGTTTTTCCAAATAGGAGCCTTGCCACTATACGTTATGTACATGTGTGCACTGTTTCCTTCTTGTTTCCCTCCCCCCCCTACAGATGAAAAAGAATACCTACGTTTGCCTAGTTCACGAGAAACGGTTCGATCTTTACTCGAGCAATTTTCAAAATTACAAAAATGTCTACAGCGACTTAAATGTTGTGCACCTGGATAGCTGGTCCAGGGAGGAGTATACACACTACTGCCACCTCTTCTTAAAGAATCACCAAGAAAATCACTTCATCGATAATATATTGAATAACTTCAAAAAAAAAGCTATCCTAAATACGCTGGAAGATGACATCGAAAAAAAAGAAGGCAAAAGCATCACACTTCAGAAGAGGGAAAAGACAAAGGGGAAAAATAAGGTCAACCAAATCTTCATCAATTCGGAGGAATACATAAAGAAAAACAAAAACGATAACCCTAAGGGGAACGAAAATGAAAAAGGTAGTGAAGTCGTAAGGGAGAATGTCCTTCCAAATGAGGGGGAAAATCAGACAGGCGGTGGGGTGGACAACATGGAAGATGCTCAGACGGGAGGAAAAAAAGAAGCAAACCGTGGAACGGAAAAGGAGAGTGCAAGCGAACACACTAAAGCGGATGATGAAAATGGTATGGTTCATGATGGCCATGAGGAGGATAACGAAACGGGAGGAAATCTCCCCAAGCAGAATGACGAACAAAGCGAAAGAGATGCCCAGGGGGAGCCAAACCAAGATGCGCAGAAACCAAAAGACGAACTGAACAAAACGGATGACATCGATAAAGGAGTACCCGAGGAGAAGAAAAAGATAAAAAAAGGAAAAAAAAACAACCAAAGTGGAAATGAAAAAAAAAGTGCTCTCAAAAAGGAAGGGGAACAAAGTGGGAAGAAGATAAACAGTAAAGGAGCGAAGAATGGAAAGGAAAATGAAAAGAAAAAGAATTTTAAAAATAATGAGGGAAAATCCACGTCGGCGTCGCACATTAAAGAAGGAATACTTTCGTTGGGGCCTCTAACTAAGGCGAGAAAACCGGGTGATAAACCCATCAAAAAGGGAATAACAGGCAAAAATGGGCCTCCACCGAAAAGCGCAATTAGTGCTAGTTCATCCAAACAAAACGATAAAAAGAAGGAAAGACAACCTATAGGAGGCCTCAAAACGATGAGAAAAGAGAACATGCCGATAAAAAGGGTACCAAAGGCTAACGGCAAACAGAACGGAGAAAGGGATACACATAATCTGAAGGGCAAACTAACACATAAAAAAGTTTCCCAAAATACGGGCCAAAAAAGTAGCAAAAAAGAAATGACCCAAATGGACAACGCTATGCCCAACAAACCGATGAAGGAAAATACAGAATGCGAAACGGGAGAGGATACGAAAGAAGGCGGAAGCGAAAAGCTCACGAATGACGCAGCAAGAGGTATCATGGCCAGCGATAAGAACGATGTCCACCGAGATGATGAACAAGGGGATCAACAGAAAGAAGACCCAAGGAAGGAGGAATCTTATCAAAGCGGAAAAGATGGGGAGGGACAGGACAACGAGAATGGACCTCAGAAGAAGGAAGAAAATGAGAAATATGAGCAGGAAACCGCGGAGAAGGACGAAACAAAACACTCGGGTGAAGATTCTTTTCCAAAAGGAGGAAACGAAGAAGCCATAAAAAATAAGGACTACCTCAATTTAAAGGACTACAACAAAAAAGCAATGCACGAATTCAACAATTTCAACGAAGAAGTAAATAAGTACAGTTTTTACAGCATGATTGAGACGCAACTAGAAAATGTCGTGGACGTGTTCATACAAGTATACTACGATTTGAAAAACTTTTTAAAAAAAAAAAACTCCAACTTGAATTTTATACGAATTAACAAGTACAACTTTACAGACGCACTAATCATGTTTTACATTTTACTAAAAAATAAATTAAACTACAAAAATAAACAACTGCATATGTTCAAAATGGGGCTGAAAAAAGTGGAAAGCATATTCGAAAATTATAACAACATGAACGAAGAAATACAGTCCGTTCATTCGTCCATAAAAAAAATCGAAGAAGAAATTCAGCATCTGAACAATTCCATTAAGACACATTCGAAAATACTACTAGACACAGAACAACAATTTAAGGCAAATCAACAAATTCTTAACAAAATCGCAAATGATATTGACGAAATGATGGAAAATAAAAACGAATCTGAGAAACAAATTGAAGAAGAATGTATCAACATCATCTTCAAAATTCAAAATGTAGAAAGTAATGAAATTAAAAATATACTAAAAATAGGGACTCCAGATTTAACGCAAATGTGTATAGCGATTATGATAAACACCCTGGTGAGGAACTCCTTCCTAAATGATAATAACGACAATTGGAATTATTTTAAAAATTTTATCGCAAAGGAAAACTTTTCAAAATTTTTTTTCAATTTTAAGAAGGAAAACATAACTGATAAGCAGGTTAAGAGAATCAAGGAATACTTGGCGAGAGACGAGATTGTCTACGGCACGAAGAAAATCCTCCAAACGAACAACTTGTTTACGCACTTTTTCGAGTGGATTACCTTCCTCATTAAATATAAGGAGTACTACAAGAATAGCTGCCAGATGCAAGAAACGATTTCAAATAATAAGTTAAAAAAAGAACAGTACGAAAATGAAAACGAAAAGCTTATGGAACAAATGCACCAAATAAAGTCCACCATCATAAACAACAAAAGGGATGTACACACACAAACAGAAATTGTAGAAAATTTAAATAAAAAATTACAAATAATTAATAAATCCTACTTACCCATTTTTGAAATCAAACAATTTTTAGAAAAAATACAAAAAAAATATATCTACACGATTGAAAAAATTGAAAATAATTATAAATATATCGTGTCAGAAGTTTTGCTCTTCTCCTTTTTCTTAAATTACTCCTCTCCATTTAACTACAAATACAGATGCTTCTTACTCAACAAATGGAAACAAATTATAAAAAAAAATAACATCCTGATAAGGGAGGACATCAAAATAGAAAGTATCTACTCATGTGACAGCATCGTCTCTCTCTTCATATCGGACAACTTCCCTAGACACATTTTTTATATTCAAAATGCGCTAATCTCGCTCAACCATTTCAGATGGCCACTGCTGCTGGACCAACAAAACATCGGAATCGAGTGGCTAAAAAAAAGCTACAGCAACAATTTGGTTATTCACAATTTTGATGAAAATTTAAGCAAACATTTAGATATGTGCATAATATACGGAAAAAGCTTGATCATTCCATTTTTTAATTTTCAAAATTTGTACATCTATGATAAGAAGGATGACGAGGAATTCAACTGCGATGATCCACACGAGGACAACTTTAAGCGCGTGCGGGTGGATCTCCTGGCCAAGAAAAACTTCCTCAAGTTTAAGCTAAGCCGTAGGGAGATCAAGCTCAACTCCAACTACGGCATCTTGGAGCCTGTCATCGAGCGCAATGTGTACTTGTCCAACGGAAAGTACTACATCAACATAGGTAATCCCTGTTAAGAAGCGCCCTGTTAAGAAGCGCCCTGATGAGAGGCGCCCTGATGAGAGGCGCCCTGTTGAGAAGCACCCCGTTAAGAACCTCCCTGATGAGAGCTGCTCCGCAATCGTTTGTGCTTCCCATTCCGCGTACACCCCCTCTGCAGGCAAGAAGAAGCTGGAGTACAACAGCCAGTTCAGACTCTTCCTCGTGAGCGACTCCAGCGACAGGTACTTCCAAGACGTGGAGGACTACGTGAATATTATTGACTTCCAGATAGACAAAAATTTGATAGTAAACAAAATTGTAAACATCATACTGAAACACGAAGACGAAAAAAAGGTCATAAACTTTAACACAAAAATTAGAAACTTTTACGAGACCAAGCAGACGCTGAAATTTCTGGACGACGGAATGATCATCGAGCTCTGCACATTTAACCACAAAGCAAATAATAACAAAAATTTGATGAACGTTATAAATAGCAACGTTTTGAAAAAAATGGAAATAAAGAAAATGCTCAAGGAGTACAAACAGGAAATTAACAAAATTAAAAACTCTTCGGAAAATATAAAGCTCCTGGGGTACCGATTCCATACCATTTACAAAGTGCTCCAAAAACAGTCCAGAGCAAAATCGACATACAGCTTCAATTTCAATTATTTGTTAAATATCCTGAACAACTTAATTAAAAATATCAACAAGAAGATGCTAATTTGTAACTTCAATCAGCTGATAAAAAAATTCACACACAACTGCTTTGTGTTCCTGTTAAACACAATACATAAGAAGGACCACCTCTTTTTCAGCTTCCTCTTTTATTCCTCCTTAATATTCGAAGAAAAAAAGTTGCATCACATTGGTAGGTCTATCAAAGTGGAAAAGGAAAAGTATTACTCCCTGTTTTTACAAGTTCAAAAAATTGCAAGCATGGACACACATGATTCTCTCTCTCTAAAAATAGAATGGCTAAATGAGAAGAAGAAAAGACAGCTCCAATTTTTGCATAACGAATCCCCAAATTTCAAAGCGCTCATTCAAGACATGAAGAATAACTCTATAGAATACCTCAATTGGTACAAGCACAAAAGGCCGGAAGATAATTTATTCTTTCTAAAAAAATCACAACTAGAAAAGATAGAAAAGTTAGAAGTGATCCTATTTCTGTACATTATGAGGAAGGATAGGTTGTACTATTACATACATTTTTTGCTCTCCAATTATTTGGACTTGTCTGAAAATATGAACAGTGCTACCCATTTGAATCTCTCCAAGGATCTAAATTACATAGATGCGAAAACGTTTATGTACATTACAGAACCGAATACTTGTTATGATCCCATTTTGCTCAAACATAAAGCTACAAAAACGCTCAGCGTGGGAAATAACTTCAATAGTGAAATACAAATAGTGATAGAAACTTCCCTACAAAATGGAAATAAATTATTACTAGAAAATTTTCATTTGATAAATTTCAACATTGAAAAATTTTACGAAATTCAAAAAATTCATTCCAATTTTGAAATGTACTTAACATCAGAAAAGGGAGAGACGTCCAGTTCGATTATAAAGAAAGCCATTAAAATATATTCACACAAAAATGAATACTTAAAAAATTTTTTATTTTCCTACGTCCATCATATGTATAAAGACAAATTAAAAAATAACTTTGTAAACTCTTTTCTCTTTTCTCTTTCCTTTTTCCATAGCATTTTAGCATGCAGATGCAATTACGATAATTACGGTTTTGATGAACCTTACTACTTCGACGTGAAAGATTTCGAAAATACATTCGACTGTCTCCTCGCATATTTCGATTTTCTTCAAATGAATGCGGCTTTACCTGGCGAATCTAATTCGTGTACACCTACCTCTAACCTCCTTAGTGAGAAACCTACCCACGAGGAAACGCTTATCCAGGAAGTGAACATCAATTGGGCTTTCGTAAAGTAGGACCCAAATTGAGACAGCTGCGAAAATGAGCTTACTCCACCATGTACAATCAGCACTGTGTCCTCACCCCAGAGTATGCTTAATTACGCAAAATGTAATACACCCTACAATGGCTTCCTTTTTCGAATTACCCCTCCTCCCACCGCTTCCCTGCAGAGAGATCATCCTAAATGGGTACGGAAACAAAGTCAAAGCCAATGATCGGAAGATCATAAAAAGCTACGTGAAGGAATACTTCAACGAGTACTCGTTTAACGAGAAAAATGAGTTCGTCTACTCGGCTGACGAAAACTTCGACTACAAATTTGTGATGAACCGATCCATCAAGGAGTATGTCAATTTGGTTAAGGTAAGGGTGAATGGGGTGTCCGCCAACGGGGTGGCAGTCACAGTGGGGAGGGTGGAAAGCGATTTGCCTCATCATGTCCTCCCTCCTTTCACCATTGCGCCGCGTTAAATATACATATACCGACGTACGTATGCCCATTTTGCCTCCCCATCTTGTTCGCACTTCCCTCTAACCTCAGAGTTACCCCCTCTTCAATAGCTGCAAAACGTACGGAATGAAAATCGAAGCTGACAAGAAGAAGCATGAACAGTACAATGAAAATATGCTCAAAAATTTGGAAAAAATCAGCAGCGAAGAAGTTTTAATATACAAGAAGGAAAACAATGACGGAGATATTTTCTTCAACCTGGACAGTGACTACTATTCGAGCTCGTTACTCAACACAGATGATGAGCAAAATGGGAAGTCCCCCCGAGGCGGAGATAAACCAACTGTGTGCGCAACTGAATGGATTGAAAAGAACACACGTGAATGCTCAAACGGGGGAGAGACAAATGATGCCCTTCAAGTTGACCATGCGACTCAACCTGGTGATGGCCCAACCACCCCTGACAAGAACGATGACACGAACAATGAAAAGAACGATCACAAGAATGGTGATAAGAATGGTGATAAGAATGGTGACAAGAATGGTGACAAGAACGATCACAAGAATGGTGACAAGAACGATGACAAGCACGACCACCAAAACGATGACACAAAATTCTTCACAAAAACGTACTGCTGGACCCCCATGGAGGAGGAAGCGCTGAACAGACGAAAAGCGGAAAATATGGACTTCCTAAAGAATATAAAAAAAATGAACGAATTCTACGAATTGATAAAGAAGCTAAAGTCGACATTCAAATACAACATCAGCATTAATGCAGAGTGGGCCAAAGGGAATATAACGACCATCCAATCATGTTGCGCAAAAGAAACGGAGAATTTTAAACGAATTACAAATCTCATATACAATGATGTAATAAAAATTGAGCAGGAGTTAAATAAAAATAAAAAAAAAATCGACAAAGAGACGAAGCTAATTATGATTTCCCTCTCTCTAGGTGAAGTGCCAACAAAATGGATGTCCAATTTTAACAAAAAAAAAAAAACAATCGACAGCTTTGTTACATACTATGAAAACGTGAAGGAGCAGTTGTACTTTTGGAACATCACAGGGGAATTACGTTTTTATAATGTACAATATCTTTTTGATCCGTTAAATTTTTTTAAAGCCTTGTTGATTAAGTTCAGTTTTGTGCATAAAAAAAAATTAGGAGACTGCATACTTTTGTCCAGCATAAATAACACCCTGGAGATGAAGAGGAGAGAAACTCCTCCCCATTTTCAGAAAAATTTCTTCTACAGCAGTGATGAAGAGGACGCGTTTTCGTCCAATCAGATTAACTACTCCGATTATGTCCACTACGAGGTGGATTCCTGCTGTAACGTGGATGTGTCGGGGCTGCACACGTTGGTAGGGGGCACACGCAGTTCGCATAAACATATGCTTACACGTACCGTCTTGCACGTACCGTCTTACACGTACCTCCTTACACGTACCTTCTTACACATGTTTCCTTCCCGCGCAAGAAACTCCCACTTGCGTTGCTCAGATGGGGGGGCCCAAACCCGTTACTCATTTGTTATGTTGCAAATGGCCCACTTCCCCTCCACTTCAACCCTCCCAACGTGAGAAAACCATTCTACATGACACTCCCTCCATTCAAACCATCCCGCAGAACAACAACTTCGAATGTCTGGGAGTCAAGTCAAGGAGCAACAAAAAGTACGACGAAATCCCCATCGTAACTTTAAGCGTAATCGAGAGGAGAGAAAAAAATATTCTCAAAGACAAAAAAATACCTCTTTACATGTACAAGTATAACTCAAAATGGAACAAAAATAACAAATTTATAACTAATTTATATTTCAAGTCGGACAAGCACAAGTCATTCATTTACATTAATAAGGTATATCTGTTCGTTTATAACTGATTAGTGAAGGCGTTTTTTATTTGGCATTTTTTGCATTTTTTGCATTTTTGGCCTTTTTTTGTTTTTTTTGTCCCTTTTTTCACTCAAACGCGCTTGCTATACTTGTACATATTTTTCAACTCGCTGAAGTCCGCATTTTCGTTAAAAGGGATGTCCCGCTCCAATAGCGGCATTTCTACATCCTGCAAGGGGAGAGGAGCGAAAGGGGGCGTACATTTTAGAGAAGTATCTCTCCATAATAAGAACACTCCGTACGCATGGGCATTACAGAGCATGCTGTGACATAGAACAGGGTGTGGATCATTTTCTCTCCTTACCGGTATGATGTAATCATCGTCGGACGTCGCCTGCGACTTGGGTTTGATTCGATCCAGTGGTATGACCCCGCTGTAAATGGGCGAAAAAAAGGTTGCGCATTAGGAAGAGTG
Organism: Plasmodium cynomolgi strain B; assembly: GCF_000321355.1. Lineage (NCBI taxonomy): Eukaryota > Apicomplexa > Aconoidasida > Haemosporida > Plasmodiidae > Plasmodium > Plasmodium cynomolgi. Next base: position 59,230 of record NC_020406.1, read on the forward strand.
TAATCGGCTTGCCCAATACAGTCCGGTGTGCTACAAACGGCGCGCACACTGCAATGTATTTGTGTGTGCCTCCCACACGATTGCACACGCGAGAGAAGGTCACCACACCCAAACTGTGCATCGAAAGCATACCAGTTGTAAATGTAGACTTGCTTCTTCGGCTTCCCAATTAGGGTAGACTGTTCCTCAATAAACGACAGGGTGTCAAATCCGTACTCCAAGTGCCCAAAGACCACCTGCAGGGAATGAACAAATCAACCGGTGAGCAAATCAATCGATTAACAAAATTTCGCGAAACTTCACAAAAAAGCAAAACGCCTTAGGGCTGTCCCCCCCACACTCACATGCTTCTTATCCAGCCATGGGCAACTTTTAAAGGTTACAAAAAATTGGGAGTTATTCGTATGTTTGATCCTCGTTTGGCACATGGAAAGCACGCCTGTCAGTAGAGGGAGAGAAAAATGAAAGCAAGCGTTCGATGAGTACAGATATGTAAGCGTGCCTAAGTTGGCATAATAAAATGAGGAAGTTTCTACGAATATGTAGCGAAAAAAACTCATCCAAAGAGTGACCCTGAAATCAAGAGTCATTCGTTTTGCGTCATTCGTTTTGCATCATTCGTTTTGCGTCATTCGTTTTGCTTCATTCGTTTTACGCCACTCTGTTTCTTTTCCCTCCCGTGGGACCTCTTTTCGAATGCCGGTAGATGAACTTTTCGTTTCGGAAGTACTGTCCATATATGGACTCCCCGCCAAAGCCGTTCCCAAAATTGAAGTCCCCTCCTTGGAACATCTGAATAGAGGGGAGGGGGGTGCAAAGTGCACATAACGTGTGTGTGTTTGGATAGGCGCACTGAGGTGAACATCTACATACCAATCACTGGGGGAGGTTTACACAAGTACACCTTTAGTCGCTACACGTCTGAGGTAGCCATTTTAGGTGCCTTACGAAATCTGTGACAATTCTATGAATGGGAGAGTTCTTGTACCAGCGTGGTTTCAGGTAGTAGCCCAGGCCTGTCTCACCTTCGAATGAAAAAAAAAAAAAAAAAAATCTGCTAAATGGAAGAAGAAAACGATTTACACTAACTTCTTTCTTAAATGATCCCTTTTCCAGGTGAGGTAATCACCTGTGCAGAGGCAGCGAAAATTTTCACAGGTGATTGGTAACTTATCCATGAACAGCTGCAAAGGTGGGAAAGGGAGGCCCTCATTAGTTATGCTTCCAATTGCGGAGGTGCGTGGTTTGCGCTCATTTTTTTTTTCTTTCTTTCTTTCTTTCTTCCTTTCTTCTGCCATTTGGGGCTCCCCCTTTTGGTTAACTCCTGGCTCACCTCAAATATCAGCCTTCCAGCGTTCCTCCCCCCTATGGCAACATCCAAATAAACGCGGGGGTTCGGTATTTTCATCTTCGTTAAAAGTACGGGCGCTCATAAGAAATGCGAGTCATCTTACCAACCAGAAGTGTTTAACCAAACAATTCGATTAACCTTTTCGCCTTCGCTATTTTATATATAACCCGGACTTCAGTGTGATGCCCCTTTTTTTTTTTTTTTTTTTTTTTTTTTCCTTTTCCTCACAATTTTGGACGTAGTGCCAACGTGTATAGGCCTATCTCCGTCTACCTTCTCAAATGGGAGTAGAGGAAGCTCTCCCTTCCCTTTTTAAGCGAACGAAATTGTTTTTCCGCAATTTGGCACTTCGCACTGAGTTATCAAAATTTACTTTTTATTTCACACCATCTTATAAAATGTCATCCGTGTATGCATTTTTTTTTTTTTTATCTGTTGAGTTTTGCTTTATTCCCGTGAGCTACTTCATCTAATCAGATTGTTCATATGGAGGTGCGGCAAAAATGAGCAAACAGAGGTGCGCACATATCTACATTATAACTTCCCTATGGGTACTAAAAATGTGCATCTCTGCTGACGTACATGTTGCACCCCTTTGGCAAATTATTTTCTCTGTTTAACCTGTCAGGTGGATATAGCACAACGGGAAGAGGAGTAGAACACTCATTTGCACGGATATACAAAACACCGTGAGATGTGTACACAAGAATGTACTCATGTGCACACATCTGCGGCTCCCCCTTTTACAACCATTCCGAACAAACTCGATGCTTTACAGGGGTAGGGTCACTCCCATTATTACCACCACAACCCTCCCTGCGAACTTCTAAAAGGGAACATTGTACATGCTTAGTTATATTTATGGTTCCGAATGTTAATTAACACTTTTGTGTAAACTGGATGATGGGAAAAACAAAAAATAGGAGAATCAAAAAAAAAGGAAAAAAAAAAACTCAAAGGTGATTTACTAAAAAAAACATTTTTTATAGTTACACGTATGGGTAGCACTCGCTGAATGTTAATGTACACAACTAGAAATACATCCGTGGGCAGTTGTACACGGGGTGATTCCTGGTTGCGGGTGACGCCTCGTTGCGAGTGACGCCTGATTGCGGGGGAGTGCGCGCATGCTAGGGACCAGCCTACTTAGCGGCCAAACGGACGTGCAAAGCTACAAAAATAAGTGTAGAATGCTGGATTAGTAGGTGCACACGCCACACAAGTAGATCACTATGCCGCAAAAAGATGCTAGCAGCTTCTCCACCCACGCTGCGATTGTAAAAAAGCTACAAAATATTCACGCAAAAACTGTCGTAGAGAAAATTATTCAAACGAACAATAAACAAATTTGAATAATTTCGGTGACATTTGGACAAAACATACATCTGGTTGAAGTAAAAATAAATGAGCGAATTGAAATAATCCAAGAAGGACGTTATATTCATATTGTAAAAAAACTGCTTGGTGAAAAAGTTCACTGCAGCTAGGCATAAGTGCCACTGATAGCACTTTACTTGATCTTCGTCTTGGTCTTCGTAAAGATCACTCTGCAGTTCGTGCAGGAGTACATCCGGCTCATACACGTTGAACAAAAATCTAAAGTACAGTTTCGTAATTTCCTCCGTGTGTATCACCTTTCCATTAATCTCCATGTTAACAGAAAGTGTAATAAAATTTTTGATTAAATTTTTAAACGAAAAGGAAAAATCTTTTTTATTTTTATACTTAATAAAGTTATAGTCATTGTTTGCTATGTCCAAATATTCCAATAAATTCGCCAGCCCTGTACTTACAATATTTTTGTTGAAAAATTCTTCCAACTTGATATTATTGCTTAAAATATTTTTAAACAAATCAATGTAGAGAATAAATTTGAACAGAAGTCGAACAATGGTATAATGGATGTTATTAAAACTTTTTTTATTTCTCAATTTTTTTATTGGTACTTTTGCTTTTTAAAAAAATATTTCATAAAACTGATGTCGTGCAAATAAATTCCAAACAGAATGATAACTACTTTTTTAATTTCACTCAAAATGAAGTTAAAATAATCTGTTATCACATATAGCCCGCAACTCTTACCCAACATGTCCGAATAAATATACGTTTCATATTTTTTTATGTTATGTCCCATTGTTAATCTTCTCGTTAAGGCGTTTAATAGGGAACTGTCCAAGTTAATAAATACTTTATTTAAAAAGCTGACTTTTTCAAACCCAATAATATTTTTTACATTTTTAAAAAAAAGGCCAAGGATGTTGTTCATAAGTTCGTTTAATTTTTTATCGATAAAGTAATTTAGGAAGAAGACATTTTTGTGATTAATTAAAATGTTATACGTCCTTTCATTTTTGTTTACACAAATTTCTCTCTTTTCAACTTTCTTCGTGATATTGTGAATGATGTTTTTTTTTTTATTGCATAAATGTCTGTACAGGGAGAAATTCATCTCTCCCCTGTTTCTCACCTTTTCCATGTTACATTTGGATAACTCCTTGTGCAGGTAGTATATGCTGTTGTAATTGATCGTTTTGTTTTTCTTTAGCACTTTGGTTATTTTCCCCAGGTATACAACCATGCACGTGTTATGCCATTTCCACACCGACGCGCGCTTCTTCTTCCTGCCACGATCGGCGCGTTTATCCGTGGCGTTGCCGCTCCCGGTCGCTTCGATTTGGGCACCCGATTCGCCTTGGACTGTTCTGCTTCCTTCGCCCTTTGTGCCTCCTTGGGCTGTTCTGCCTCCTTCGCCTTTTGTGCCTCCTTCGCTTTTTGCCTCCGTCTTGGCCCTCTCTCCCCCTCTCGCCTTGGCCCTCTTCCCCTCTCTCACCTTGACCTCACTTCTCTCCCCCGTCACATTAATCTTGTAAATGTCTTCCACATGCCCAATGGTCCGCCTCTTCTTCTTTTTCTTTTTTTGCTCCTTGGGCTGATTCAAAAATTGGTTGCATTCATCTATGTTAATGCTGAAAAGATTTCCCTGCTTCCCAATGTCGAACTCGTTGCTCTGCATGTCTGCCTGCTTGTTAAAAAAGTAGTGAAAATTTTGGACACTGTTGTCGTGTTGTTCGTCCACTAGGCACCTAGCTCTGTTGGCATACAGCTCGATAAAAAGTTCGTTCGATGTGCTTTGGTTTTTTAATTTATTTTTTCCATTTGCCAATTTCTGGTAGTACCAGAATAGGCCATACAAATCCATCATACACACATTTCGAGGCAAATAAAAAATTACATTTTTTGTTAACTTCATGGATTCCCTCAAACAGGAATATACAGTTAATTTCTTCCCTGGGCAGTGTAACTTGAAATTTTTTTTCTTTTTGTATGATGGTCCTCCCCAGGGGATACTCAGAAAAACTACATCGATTGTATTTTCCCTAAATAAATTTACTATATTAAAAAAATCGCACACAATAAAATCTACGTTGTTATTATAAAATTTGCAATTATGTTGGCATTCCTTCACTCGTGCGAGTTCGATGTCTGCGGAGATGGTAAAAACGTGCGACATACTTAGGCTATTTCCTCCAGCCCCGCAAAAGGGGTCCAGGTAAATTAGCACTTTGTCTGAGTCTTCCTTCTTCGTTGGATTGCGCGCTCTCGGAGGGGTCTTTGCCCTTGGCTTCGCGTGTACCGTCGGCACTTCTCCCATTTCGCCCTCCTCTCCTTCCTCCACTTCCTCCACTCTCACCACTTCGGCCTCCTCTCCTTCTTCCACTTCCTCCACTCTCACCACCTCGGCCTCCTCTCCTTCCTCCCACACCATCATCTTCTCACCAACGTCTTCGCCCTGATCGCCAGGCAGCAACTCCCCGAATGACCGCCCCTCCTCGGTGTCTTTCCTCACCAACACATTTTCATTGTAACGCCTTTTCTTCCTTTCACACAAAGGCAGCGCTCTTTCCCTTCTAACCCTTGGCCTCCATCTAGGTTCTTTCTTCTCCTCAGGTATTATGCTATTCCCGATATTCTTAGCAATGTACTCAGGAGTCATGGAGTAAACCATATCCGTGTCTATGATAAAACACCTGTCCCTATGTATTGTTGCCATTATTTTATTCCTCACTAAATTCCTTTTCCTCGCATAGTAATTTATCGCAAAATAATTAATCATCTCATGGTGGTGCAAATTAAATTTTTTTATATTTTGAAATAAAATGGGCATTTTAAATTTATACGTGTGTTTTAATAGTTCCCAGCTTTTGATATAACTTAGCTCTCTAGCTAGGCTATCTGTTTTTTTGTAATTTTTCTTTGGCTCTGTTTTGTCATATATATTAATTTTTCTTGCGAGCTGCAAGAAGTTGTGTCGTATTTCATTGTTTATCAAATCTTCTTCTTCCAACTCCAACACTGTGTAGTAACTCGGGTGAATCAGGAAGCATAGGTTCAACGTTTTATCGCTGTCTCGGGGGTCGTTGAAATTTTTGTACTTTTTTCGAATCATTTTGTTCTCACCTCAGGGGGGGTTACGTTGTTCGTCGATAAGCTGGTGCTTCTACTTGGGCAGCTAACCGATCAGCTGATAATCCCAACGCGGCTCTCCAACAGATTGACGCGCAAGCAGCTTTTTTTTTTTTTTTTTCTACCTGCTCGCCCATTTGAGCACTCTATGTTAACTCTCCCCCTTTTCTTTTTCTCATTACAAGTGAATGGGGAAAAGTGAAGAACTGCAAAAACTTGGCAACCCTTGAGTATGAAAAATGAATTTATTTTACAAAAAGAAAAAAAAGTAAAAGAGCGTAAAATTGGTATACATTCATCAGATATATAGGCATGTTAAAACCCACAACGATGTTTATAAAAAAAAGATTATTAATATGTTCTCATTTTTCGTTTGCAATTTTGATAACAATTAATAAAAAAATATTCCTTTTTTACAACTAATTATTTACTTTTTTCTTTTTTTTTTTGTGGGAGGGGGCAATTACAAAATGGCACAATCGTCCTCGATTTTGTTAAAATGAGAGAAGCACATGACGTTATATTTTTGTGGAAAAAAGATTAGAAAAAAAAAAAAAAAACGACGCACATTTACGTGTTTTTTTTTTTTTTTTTCTTTTTTTGTCCTTACCACTACGGTTATGTAACGTCATACGCAGGATGAGGGTCACATGCGTAGTCGCATATGCTCACGTGTTAAACCGTTTTTTTTGGAAAAAAAAATATATAAACGTATGTACATATATATGACATATATATGCGTAGATATATGTTTATGCGATCTTGCAACCATGTGGGTACCACCACATGTGTGCATTTCTTGTGAGCCCACCTACCACGTATGCAGATAGAACATGTGCACAACTGTTACATGCGCACATGTCGTAAATGCACTCGTGTCGGTGCGGCTGCTCACATGTAGATCACAAATGCATGTAGCAGGTAGTAGGTAGCAGTAGCAGGTAGCAGTAGCAGGTGGCAGTAGCAGATAGCACGTGCGCATTAAAGGTGGTATTTCCTCATATGTGCGCTAATGTACATTACGAAGTTGGGCACATGTGAGCACAGCTATGTTACGGGTAGTAACCCCCCATCTGCATTTAGATAGGCGCATACGTGTGCACCTGCACGGATATCTGCTTATGCCCGTCGCACTTTCACACGCGTTCTTTTGCTTACGCACATATGTATAGTGCGTACATATGTATGTCCATATGTAGTGCGTTTTTATACATTCACATGAGCAGTGCGCAAATGTCAGTGCCATTTCACCCATGTGCGCATCCCGTAATGCACTATGCTAACAAGCAAAAAAGCAACATACGCGCAGGGTGCACTTCAAGGAAAGAAAAACGACTAAACACACTCTCCTTAGCTAACCATGTAACGCTTTATATATGAAAAGGGAATTTTTTTTTTTTTTTTTTTTCCTAGGGGAGGCAAATTTTTTCTTTTTGGTTAAAACGGCCTACAAGTGGACGTTGAAAAAGGAGCGCGTTCTATATTTTCCCAAAATTGTAACAAAAAAGGAAAGAAAATATTTGCACAAAATGGTTGGGCAGCTTTTCATATAGCGATTATGCAAATCGTATAGCAATATTAGATTACCTTCCGAGTTGTACTTATCCGTTTTAATTCACCTTTTGAAGGGAAAAAAAAATAAATAAAAATATCCATCTGTGGCCACGTTGTGTGTTTCCCCCGTGCCCCTTCACCCGAAAAATTACATTTTTGCCGTTTTAAAAAGAAATTAAAAAGGAGGCTGCGCGTTTGGCCTGTTTTCTTTCCACCCATAAATGTGCACAACTCATTTTGAAAAAATTGTAAAAAGTTACACCACGCAAATGAATGTGCGTTCCTTTTCCAACAGCGCCCTATCGTTCGCCAAATGAATAAGTTGCAAAATGGTGACATGACAACGTATTTTTAATGAGTGCATGCACAAATAAATATATATACACATGTGTATATTTTTTTGGCCTAGTTATATGCACTTATGATCGCACTTAATGGACCCCAACTCCCCCCCCTGCTGTTCACCGCCCACGCGTGCATCCACCACAACAGAATTTAGGGCGTTACTACTTATTGCAATTCCACTCGTTCGCAGCGCAAACACATCTAAGGGCGCAAGTCCAACTGTACACATATGTAAGCATATTACATATATATATGTATATATTTATATATACATACAGCGCACCACCACAGGGTTGCTGTTAAAGGTACACACTTTTGCACGATCAGTTTTGCCATGCATAAGCAAAGGTGTGTCTGATGGTGAACACGCAAAACGAGGCTTCTCACCCGCCGTGGAACGAATTTCACATTTTAAAAAAGGACACTTACACGAAAGGGTGTACAGGGGTACGCAAAAATGGGAGGCACTTTGCAAGAGTGTACAAAATGGGGCAAAGCGTCAACGGGTCAACTTGTCAACGGGTCAACTTGTCAACGGGTCAACTTGTCAACGGGTCAACTTGTCAACGGGTCAACTTGTCAACGGGTCAACTTGTCAACGGGTCAACTTGTCAACGGGTCAACGTGTCAGCGCGACAAAAAAAAAAATAAATAAAATAATTAGATACATAATTGGATATATAATTAATCAAACAGATGGATAGTTACACGAAGGACTAATTCAACCCCGTTAGGTCGAAAATGCCGCCAACCGGGAACGCAATCCCCCAGGCAAACTGCAAAGCTCCTCATTTCACCTTTTTTCCCTTCCCCTTTTGCACAAAATTGTGCTTCGTAGCCGGTTTTAACTCCTTCAAATCTGGGGTCGAATTCGTTATAATGCAATTTCCCAGTTCGTCCACCTGCACATTAAAAAAAAAAGAGAGGTGCCCATGTGACGTGTCCATTTACGCCCATTTCGCAGAGATGCATACGTTTACTGCAAAGTTTGTTTGCTCAACAGGAGACACTCATTTGTTACACATCCAAATGTACCATGTCAATCATATGGAAAATATTACGAATAAAAATGTGGTTACAGAAGCAGGGCAATTGCTCATACAAAAAAGACAACTGCCGCAGCGCTTATTAGACACTCTCTGTTGATATGACGCGTCAAATAAAGGTGCCCTCTCAACGTAGTAAAGTAAAAAGTTGGGTGGATAAAATTTAGGGTTGCCATACCGATATATTTTTGATGAGCTCCTTTTCCTTTTCTTCTGTTGACATTTTCAGGAAGTACGAAATGCACGATTCGGCAACTTTCCCCTTTTTTGCATTTCCGGGGATCAGTTTCACTTTGTATTTTTGATTCTACAAAAGGTACGATGGAGGAACAACACAAAAAAAATGAGAACCATATGGTTACGTCGCATATCTTGGCAGGCAATTTCACTTTCTGCCAAAAGGCTAATGGTTTCTTACCTGAATGGCTGAATAAGGAGCACACATCGGAATTGCAAATACCAAGTTATCTCCTTCCTTGGGGGTGCACACCAATTTCTTTAATTCGCTCATTTTGTCCTACGAAGGAGGGGTAAAGTGGGAGTTCGCTTGCCGTGTGATTCGCGACGCAGAAGTGCGTCCATAGAGGTTCCTCATGTTTTCCCCTCAAAGGGATTCACTAAATGTGTACACACAGGTTCGTATATATATAGATATACATAAGTATGTATTTTTCCCTTGTGTTAATGCGAAGTGTAATTTTTTCTTTTTTTTTCTTGTACCTTCATTTCTTCCTCATTTATTTCCTCAAAATTGATTGTGACTTCTTTGGGGCTCTTATATTTGTTTTCCTGCTCCGTCGCCTTACTCTCCAGCTTCTCTACTTTTGCCTTCTCCGTCTCGTGCTTCATCTGCAAAAGGGGGAGTTTCCAGAAATTTGCATGTACAGTCACGGGGAAAATCGAGTGATGAACGGAACGACGTGGTAACATCACAATACAAAAGAGGAATACACACTTTACACAAAACGCAGTTGCAAGCATATGTTCGTCCCCTTTTTCGCTAACCTTTCTTGCCCCAATTATCTTCATGTGCAGCTGCCTCTCCTCATCGTCGTCATCCTGTTCCCGGTACTTTTTCTTCATTCGCTTCTTTTTCGTTCTTGCTCCTCTCAACAGGTGCACGCAACTCTGAAAAAAAAAAAAAATAGCATATGTATTTGCTTTGTTCTTTTTTTTCCATAACATTGCTTATCATATAAAAACGTTTCACTTGCGAAACTGGCCTGATATAATAATTTTGCAATTTTTTTTTTTTTCTTCGTCAAACGATCGGTACGTTCCCTTTTGCTGCCATTTTACCACTTTATTACCTTATCCTTTTTTTGGTCCTTCACAGTTCCGTGGTTAGCAGAAACACTTTGTTCCTTTATGGCATTTTTTTTGGCCTTATTTTCACTCTGTTTATTTGAATTATTTCTACATTTTCTCTCCCCATTTTGGTCATCCCCATTCCCCTCATTCGTCCCTTCTTCATGACTTCCCTTTTTATTATTTCCTTTTTCCCTACGTTTATTTCCACTGGATTGTACGTTTCCATCATGGCTATCATCACTGTCGCTGTCCCCTCCATCCCTATCCGTTTGGTCATCGCTGTCCGATTGGTCGCTCTCATCCGATTGGTCGCTCTCGTCCGATTGGTTGCTCTCGTCCGATTCCTCGCTCTCGTCCGATTCCTCGCTTTCCTGACAGCTTCCTTCTTCTCCACCTCCATCATCATCGTCGTCGTCATTGTCGTCGTCATCATCGTTGTCACCATCGAAATCTTTCTTCCCTTGTGGTGCCGCCCCTGCGTCACTACTTCTGTCTCCGCCATTCTCCCCTCCGTGCTCCTCTCCCCCTTCCACATCCTCCAGCAGCTTGCTCAAATCCATTTTGACAAAACCAGTTGCTTTGCGAGGTCTGGCCGGTCTGGAAAAGCTCGGTGACATTGGTTCCTTCACAGAAACAGATTTTCCACCCTGCGGAGTAAAGGTAACTTTTTTTTCCTTTTGATCATCACTTGGAGTCATGTCAGTGCCTTTCACCCCTTGTGGTTCCATTTTTTCTGTGTCTTCCTGCCCTTCGTCATACTTCTCTTCAAGATCTATCTCCTCCAGCAACTTGCTAACATCCATTTTGACGAAGCCTGTGGGTTTGCGCGACCTCACTGGCCTGGGCGCATTCATCGATTCATTTTTCTCGCCTTGCATATAAACATCTTCGTAACTGAAGGACACGCTTTTTTTCTTCAAATCGGTACTAAGTGCACCCTCGGCGAACGTCACTTTTGGTGTCTCCTCCTTATGTTCGTCCTCTGCATGGAGACCATTCACATGGTTCGCAAGGCTCGTTTCGTCCGTATCGCCAGAAACACCCGCTTCATCAGCTGCACCAGATGCACCATCTGTACCCGCCCCGTCGGACTTCTCTTCATTCTCTATCTCCTCCAGCAACTTGCTAACATCCATCTTGACATAACCTGTGGGCTTTCGCGACCTAACCGGCCTCGGCATGGTGAGCGACTCTTGCCTTTCGACGTAGATATGTTCATCCTCAGAACTGAAAGACACGCTTTTTTTTCTTATACTGGGTCTACGCGAATTCTCGCTGAACGTCACATTTGTCCGTTCTTGCTTGGCTCCGTCCTCCTTAATCTCGATATTTGAATTACTCACAAGGGTCACCTGGCTCACCGCGCTCGCTTCACTCGCCTCTCCCGCATCCTCAAAACTGTGTTCATTCCCTATCTGCTCCAACAACTTGCTTACATCCATTTTGACGAAGCCCGTGGGTTTGCGTGACCTTACTGGCCTAGGCACATTCAACGAGGGTTGTTTTGCATCACCAGCCGACTCATCCTCTGACGTAAATGTGACGCTTTTTTTCTCACCCCTTCTCTCCCCCGCTTCGCAAAGCGTAACTTTGGTGGAGGTGCCTGTCTCCTTGGTTGCCTCTACCCCTCCTCCTACTTCTTCTCCTTCCTGCTGCTCTTCCTCCTCTATCTCCTGGAGCAGCTTACTCATGTCCATTTTTACAAACCCTGTAGCCTTGCGCGACCTCGCGGGTCTTACCAATTTGGGACCTTCTTCACCATCATCCCTTACAAAGGAAACTTTTTTTGTCTTCTCCTCCCCTTCGTTATACTCTCTCTTCTCATCATGGCTACTTACCGATGGGTGGTCGACCAGTTCCTCCTTTACTTTCTTATCCGACTCTGAATCATTTGGGTCCTCATCTTTGAAGGCCACTGGGGGGGGCGCCCCGTACACCATGCACTCGACAAAAATAAATGGGATCCGTTTTTTTCCCCTTTCGCATAAATAATCCTTTACACAGTTATTCTCAAGCCATTCGGGTGACCCTCCATTCCTAAAGCTAGGAGAAAAAAACTTCTTCAATTCCATCCCATTACTAACCATCCTCGTACAACCTCCCAATCCGTCAAACGAGCCATCATGCCTACCAGTGCACGCCATACTTGGGATTCCTTCTAAATATAAATTGAGACATGTGTAACTGCCCTTCTGTGCAAACCCTTTATGCGAAACAAAAAAAGTTATAGCATTTTTTAACCTTCTAAAAAATGGGTTCAAAATGGGGAAAGCTTCTTCCAAAGTGGAATCCCCCAACGACGTGTACTCTTTCAAAAAGGGGTAATAAGTATCTAGAAAGAAATACATGCAGATTTTGTAAATTATGAATAGCAACCTTTTGTAAGCCCTCTTCCCAGCGGTGCACATACCGCATTTTGATAAATGCCCATTTCTGCTACGTATGAGGGACTTAAATACTGCTCTGTAATTATGTTCATCGGAGCACAAATTGGATGCTACCCATCTTAACAACCCTTTCACAATAGCATAATCGTAACTGTACACGATTCCTAATTTTTCCAAAATGGGAAAGACCTGGTCGAACTTTTTCTCAAAATTCTGATTCAACAGATTTGTTCTATTTCTGTCTGGAAGGAAGAAGCCAACAAAATGGTTGTATAAATGTCTCTTCTTCCTTTCACACCTTTTTAAATACCCCCTACATGGCACAATTGACGCAACGCACCTGTTCACACAATTCGCATTCTTTATACCTTCTGGGGCATCCTGCAATTCGAAGCACATGTTCGATGCCGAAGGGGAGGTACATTCGGCGGATATACTACCACTGTTGTGTGGGGGTCTACCCTTCGTAAGAACTGTCGCAGGGATGAAACTTCCTTCCGTTGGACCAGTGTAAGGATTACCAGCTTGGATGCAACCCCCTCCGGTGCAACCCTCTCCGGTGCAGGTATCCATAGGGGCACCCCCCACAACGGCATCCCCCACAACGGCATCCCCCACAACTGCGTGATCTCCGTCGCTGCTCCTCTTCTCACCATCATTTTCGAAGCTCCTCTGCGTGTCGTCCAAATTGTTTTCCTCGTTATTGTCCAGCGCAGCATTGTCCACCTGAAAAATTATACACAATCCCATTTCCAGCTTGACGTGCGGCAAATAATTCTTCTTCCCCCTGATTACAAAGGACCCCGTTTTTAAGTATTCCCCTGCTGGGGCTGATTTGCTAACTTGATGGTAATGCACCCACCAAGCCGAAGTAATAATTTTATTATTCCATGCAGAACTTCTACAAATGGCTAGCTGGCCAGCCTCGGACAGGGTTTTCTCCGGAATGGGGATGTCCTTATGCGGATTTTTGATAATACATGTCGAAGCACCATGAATATCTGCATGCACATAAATATCATTCTTTTGGAAATACCTCCTAAACAAAATTTCATTTTGCAGAGCGTCCCTCCCAGCAATGACTAAATAATTTTCCGACGAGATAAACCAGTGGAACTTCTCAAACCAGTAGACTCTTCTTAACTTTTGAATTTGACCAACTGTCTTGTTATGTTTTCCCTTCTGTTTATTTTCTTTTTCTTTTTTTTTTCCACTTTTTTTACAGCAAAGTTGGTGGATATTTTTGTTTTCCTGATTTTTTCTTCTGCCTTCTTTCTCAGCTTCTGATAATCTTCTACATTTCCATACACAGAGTTGTTTAAATTTATGGTAACTGCAAACCTGCTTCTTGTTGCAACCTCCCTGTTGGATGCTTTCCCTTTTGACTGTTGTTCGTTTGCCTCACTGGATGGATCGTCGCTTCCCTGTTCGTTTGCTTCACTAGAGAGGTCATCGCTTCCCTGTTCGGTTGCCTCTTCATCATCTAACAGCAACTCCATTTCGCAGTTGTTAAAATTCACGGAGCTAATCCGCAATGCTATGGGATGATTCTGCTTCTTAAAAAGCTTAATATGCTCCCAGATTTTTTCCCAATTGGCATTCGTCGCCACCGCGGCACGCATTAACTGTATGGCTTGCTCAACCAATTCGTCGTTCATTTGAATTAGGGAAATTTTTTTCTTCAACGAACTAACTTCCTTCTCTAACTGTTCAATTCTCCTTTCATGGTCTAACTTAATTTTATCCATTTTAGTAAGAGATTTTTTAATCTTAATCACTTCCTGCTGTTTGTCGTACTTGGACAATTCCATTCTACTGAAATAGGTATCTACGCATTTGTTAAAGTCATCAAAATTAATGACCTCCAATTTATTTTCCTCCACTTTATTTTTATGATTGTTCAAAATGATTGGGGAAAACTCTGTAAATGCGATCACTTCCCCATTTTTGTCTTCCTCCTTGACTGCTCCTTTGTCATCATTCGTCTTGGCTTCAATTTTCCCTTCACCACCCCCACCGTCGGTTTTATTCTTTTCCGCTTTTGTTCCCTTTTCGCATTTTGCACTACCCCTCGGGACAAAGCCGTACCCCTTCACGCAACTCCCCTCGATGCTAAAACTGTTCAGCACACATAGCGCCTCATTTATCGCTTTGAACAAAATCTGGCCCAAGTCACTCAAGCTGTATTTCTCCAACGAATCGGAGGGGTTCACATCACATGCGATTAACGAATGGATAATTAAATCGCTATGAGCAAACACAATAAGCTTGCTGGCTAAATCAGTCAACGTTTTAAGCTTCTTCATCTTTTTACTTTTCTCATTATCGCTACCAATGGGGGTACTGATTTTTTTATTCGAGCTGTTGTTCAAACTTGCCGATGTTTTATCCTCCACATGTTTGGCGCTTTTCAATTTGGCGTTGCTGTTCCCCTTATTTTTTGCTTTACCCTCACTGCCTCGGTGTGCTTCTTCCTCACCGCCATTCTTTACAGTTCCCTTTTGTGTCCTAACACCATTATTATTGTCACTCCTCTGTTTGCTGACCGTGGCCTTTTTGCTCACTGTGTCCTTTTTGCTGACTGTGTCCTTTTCGTCCACACCCTTGGCGCGTTCACCAAAAATTGCTTTATTTTGTGCCAACCCCACATTCGTATCTTCCACTTGGCCATTTTGAAACTCATGCGACATGGCGCCAGTACGCCCCTCATCAACTACTACATCCTTCGATATGGAAGAAACATCCTCAAGGGTGACTTCGTTATAAAGAAGCATCATTTCGTTGATACTCTTCTTTACATTTTCTATGTCGATTATCTCCAAATTTTTGTGCAGCAAGATGGATGTGTGTTCTTCTACATTGTACACATCATTTATTTTATATTTCTTTCCGATAGCATCATTGCTCTTCAAAATGGACAGTATTTTATGGTTATTGTCTGTGAGGATAATATTTCCAGCAATGTATAACTCCACAATAAGATGGCATGCTTTATCGTCGAAGCCAAATTGAATATCAACGACTCTGTCTCCTCCCAGTTGGCTTATGTTGGTAATTTTTCTAGACCTCAAATGCTTCCTTAACTTCATAGTAAATGCCGATGGCATCACATCTTTTTCCCTTTTCCATTCTGTTATATGGATTCTCTTTTCAGCTTCCACTAGGAAAAAATACTTCTGCTCCTTTTTCGAGCATTTTAAAACGTAAATTTTGTTGGAGATGTTATAAATGTTCGTTACTACACATCCGACAAGGATGTTTTTGCACAGGGTGATTATCGCACGTATATCCAAGGCCGTCAACCTTTGTTTCGCCATCCTCTCTCCACGATCTGCCCTACTTGGAGTTCACGCCTGTCAGTGTTTCACGTTTGGGCCTTACAGCGCTTCAATGCTCCAAGGAGTAAACACTTCAATGCGTCAGTGCGTACGTACGTAGAGCTATTTATCAACTGGTTTGTCGAAATTTCTCAAAGGGCACAGTTGAAATTTTTAATACCCATGGGGCTGAAAGAAATCATTGCCGCGATGGGAGTATTATATACAACTAATTTTTGCAGTTCACAATTTTGTTCTCTTTTGATTTTTCCTGTAGAAAAAAACAAACGAATTGGTGAAATATCTTACTGGGGACTCGTCAAACGGTTATTGTTTTTTTTTTTTTTTTTTTTTGAGCTGGTTATTCTGCATGCTATGCTATGTCATTTTTTTTTTTTTTTTTTTTTTTTTTTTTTCCCGTTCCTTGTTACTTCATTTCACATAAAACTGCTCTAATCGCTGGGTGTACATTTTCAATACACTCAATTATGATCGCAGTTTTTTTTTTTTGGCTGTGTTTATTCTTTCTTTTCAGCCCGAAGATCTACGACTATCATCTTTGTGCCGTTTTTTTAATTCCTCTCTCCAATTTACACTCGCAAAAATTACAAATCGACGAAATGTATGCAAGAACACGCTTGAATATGTACACATATATGTGCTCACACTGAACGCGCAAACGTGCGAATGTACATGTGGGAGATTTTCCCATACCCTTAAATATTCATATGCAAACTGCCCCATAAAAACACACGCTCAAAAGGTGACAAAATGAAACAAAGTAAACCGTAGCATTTGCCAAAAAAACAATCAAAAAAAAAATAATAATTTACCTCCATTCGAGCAATGTTATAAAAAAGATGCCTTGCCCCTAATTAACAAAAAAAAGGTGTGTATAATGTGCGCAAGAAAAAAAAAGCTATTCGTGAAAATAAGCACACATTTTAACACAACTATGGCGGTGAACATTTGTCATAATACACCTTATCGTTGCTGCGCAGTAGTTTTACTCACTGCTATGAAATTTTTACACAAAGCCACAACATATCCAATGAGCAATGCTGCAGAATGCTGCTCCATATAGGCGTGATGAAAAAAAAAGCAACCATAACAAAAAGGATATTGCATGTTGCGTCTAAAAAGGTAACTAAACAGGTCTGTTTCGCCGATACAGCAAAACATGGTGACACTGTCTATATGGGGCAATATTTTTCTGCGTAAATGTGTGTATCACTTTATTCGCTCATTTATTTATCCAATCGTCTGCGTTGATCTTTTTCGCTTACCTCTGTGATGATGCGAAGAAAATTGTAAAAAGGGTAGAGCGCGAAAGGGGAAAAAAGTTCAGTCCAGCTTGTCATATACACTTCTGATAGTTATGCGCGCCCACACCACATGGTGATGTTGGAAAGAGGCCTTATGTATTCCACGCGAAGGTGTGTCCTCCCAACTACGACTTTTGCGAGCGCTGGTATGATTCGCTGCTTTAAGTTGCAACTACAATTTAATCAGGGCATATGTTGCGCATGTTGTGTGAGTACAATTGCACACAACGGGATGAAGAAGGAATATCAATTTTGTATGTAATTTTTTTTTTACATAAAAATGCAATCAATTTTTTTGCTTGTAGGTATTCACTTCGAAATCGTTCAAATGAAAGCATTTAAGTGTGAAATGTTGAACTTGTTGTTTTCTATGCTTTGCGAAAGGGGGGGTGGTGTTTTCCTCTTTTTTTTAAGTTAGTGAATATAATAAAATCCCCTTTTGCCTTAAAACATGATTTTTCTTTTTCCTTTGCGTATTTTTTGCTGTTCATAAAATACATGAACGGTTATTAT